>NC_069393.1:3182500-3417500 GCF_027475565.1 Acinonyx jubatus
ATGGGCAAAGCAGTAAAGTCACATCACAGAGAGACATTTGGATGGGGGGGTAGGAGGGAACTTTTGCTCATGTGTCCACCTACTCACAGGGCGTCAAGTGGGGCCACTGTCATGTATGCACCAGGAAAAGGCTGTGCAAATTACCTCTTTGAGAAATGGAAACAAATGATAGAAATAGAACAGAAAGTACAATGATCGGTAGGGCCAGAGAGAAGGGTTCTTTTTTGGTTGTTTGTTTGTTTTAAGAGAGGGAGAGAGAGAAGGAGAGAGAGAGAAAGAGAGAGGGAGAGAGAATCTTAAGCAGGCTCCACGCCAAGCATGGAGCCTGACACAGGGTTCAATCTCATGACCATGAGCTCATAACCTGATCTGAAATCAAGAGTCAGACGCTCAACTGACTGAGCCACCCAGGCACCCCAGGAGTTTATGTTTTCTTACTTCGGTTTAAAAAAAAAAAAAAGCCTGAAAAATAATGGGAAAAAAAATCAATGGCATGTCAGAGACCCAAGGATTTTGGAAAAAGAAGAGGCCCGTGTGGAAAGAAGATGAATGAGAAGCTGGAAGGTTCTAGAAAGGGACCTATCAGCCTGGTGATTAGCTGTGCTTTGAGGTACCCCAAAATAGAGGTTCCCTGCGGCTCAGCGAGGCGGAGAGGCCAAGCCAGGAAATTCTCCTCTAATCTGTTTCACGAATTGGACTTTGCATAGCACTTCTGTTCTTACAAACAAATGGATTCCGTTGACTGAAAAACCTTTGCATAAAACCACTGCACTGTTGAGCCTTGGAAACCCACAGGGAAAATGGCAAGAGAGATTTACACAGAAATGAACCGAGGGCAGAGGATGAGGGGGAGAAATAGGAGACGAAGTCATTTCTGGAAGACGAGCAGCAGAAGGTGACCACGCTGGGTGGTGGGAGCGAGCCAGGTTTGGAGCCGCTCTGACCAGCACGGCCTGGAGGGCGCCGACGGGGTGGATCAGAGGTGTCACTGGCAGCCAGGAGTTCACCAGCCACTTGTCGAGGGTAATACGTGCATCACTCGATCTTTCTCCAGCATCTCAACCCCCAAGACGGCCAGAACAAAGCTGGCCGTGAGCGGACTCCAGATGGGGGCCAGGCTCCTCGTAGCGACTGTGTGCACACAGACTGGAAGCCGAGCAGCTCGTGGCTGGGTGGAAACCAAGAGAAGCCAGAAGTCCCCCGGATCCTGCTAAGGACGGGGATCTGGGGGTGGGGGACCCGCTGCTTGTCCGCTGGAAGCTGAGTGAGTGTGAGGCTGCCGTTACTAACTGCTAAGTAGGTTTTGGTGCAGCTTGGCACTGCAGACGGATGAAGTGCAAAATAGCATCTCATAAATCAAATTCCAAGGGCTTTGTGGGGCTGTTGCTTTCCCACAGGCAAAGCATTCATTCGATGTTTGAGTGCAAAGAAAAAAAAAGTCCCCTAAATCGCTGCCACCCATGTTGCTTCGTGCTAACTGATCTGATTGGAAAGGAACAGAGGTCCCTGCGGGTACTTGGGGCTACGGAGTTTAGATGAATCAGGCGACACAGACTTCTCATTGGTATTTGGTAAATTATTCATCATGGCAAGTTGCTAGAAAATGAGGACCAAAAAAAGCTCCTGTTAGGGAAACGGCGTGCTAATCCAGAATCCCTTATCATTTTAGCCCAACGGCGGCTCTGCCGTGGAATCTTTTCTGGTTTCACGGAAGGGGAAAGCTTGCAAAAAATGAATTCAGGATTCCCGTGCAAAGAAAGAGGTGGAAACTCCCTCCCCCCACTTGAACCCGAAACGTGAAACCCTGGGCTGTTCTTCCACTTGTGATTGTTCAAACCAGGTGCCCTGAGTTCTTATCAAAGGTCAGACTTCCTATGACAGCTCCTGGTGTTCCAGAAAACAGCTGTCTCACGGTGCCGTCCTCTCTGGGCACACACTGCTGGGACACAGCATCACACCCTCTGAATAGCAGTCTGCAAAAGGCAATGTTGCTGTGAGAAACTCTTGACAGAGGCTGCAGCGAGAGAAGTCACAGCTCAGGTCCCAGGGGAGCCCGTGTGACTTGATTGCGGCCAGACTCACCCAGCGACAAGTGAGAGCGGGTGACGCGGAGGGGTCAGGTGGGCTGCCAGGCCCGGGGCCAGCGGCTCCCGGAGAGTCAGCAGCAGTGACCCCTGGGCTTCCAGCAGTTATGGGGTGCCAGCAGCTGGCAGGGGTGTTCTCCTGACACCCCAGGAACAGAGCACAGGAAGGTGGAAACGGAGCTTTTCCTCTTTAAGAAGAAGCTGGCTTGTGCAGTATATGCATTTCTTTCTTCTTGCTTTTCATCCCAGAATGAAGAGTTGAGGTAGATGCCCAGTCCGGAAGGAAGCCCTTCCCTGGCTGTACTGGCTCTAACACACCTAATGCTGGTCCCCGTTTGCTGAGCTTCTCAGCCTGGTCTGTACAAGGCTTCCAGGATGAGGCAGCGCAGCGGGGGGTGCCGGGGGGGCCCTACAAAGGGAAACGTCTGTGCTCCCTCCCTTCAGCAGCCTGTTCCCAAAAAATGATGCAGAGAGAGGCTGGGCCGTGGCTCAGATCCTGGGGACAAACCGGCTTGGGAACCTTGAGGTCCCGGGACTGAACTTGGTCCCTAATGAGTAAACCAAGCTTTCTCCTCCCAGCTTTTCTGACTTCTCACTGCTATGTCAGAGACCTCTCTTGGCACAGCCACGGACCGTTTCTAACCTCTTTCTTCCACAGACCATGAGCATGGAAAACCCCAGCTTGGAAAAACACGTACAGAAACACACGCACGCATAAGCGCACACACGCACGCATAAGCGCACATATGCGCGCATAAGCGCGCACACACACGCGCGCGCGCACACACACACACACACACACACACCCTGGCCTAGAAACGTGAATTGTTCAGAACCTGGCTCAGAAAGAGAGAAGGAGCCTAGAAAGGCACAAACAGGTTGATTACCTTAGCAGTTCTGGATTTCAAAGCAACCTCCTAACCTTCCAACCTCCGTCAACCTGCTGACATCGTGTATGATTTCAGGCCTGCAAAGAGCTCTGTTCTTTTTTCCGTAGACTTTGGCCCTGGGGGCAATTTTGTCACCTCCCAACCCAGTAATAAATTTAATGCGTTGTTGAACTACCTTCATGCGCCTGGGGCTTTGGCAAGAGTCTCTGTCTATCAGTCGTAAAAAGATAAAATGCTGACCCCTTGGCTCTCGACAAACTTCAGATTCCATTGTGATTGACCGGTCAAATGAATGACACACAAGAAGAAGCAGTTGTTCTGGGGTTTTTATTCCCCCTGAGAGAGCCAGCTGATAGAAATCATCCTTGACCTCAGAGAGCTCAAGTTCCTATCATTATCCTAACCTGGTTGACCAGTGGGTTTAGCAGCACAAAAGACGTGCAATAACCTGTGGCCCAGGACCCATGGCCATGCCCCGGGCTGATAGGTGCTCCTCCCCCACCTTGGGCTTGTCTCCACCTCTGCATGGGGGCTTCTAGATCTGCAATTCGCACCCCAACTGCTGGCTGTGCTCCTCACACACATGCACACAGCCCTGTCTCAACCCTAACCCCCCTCACCCCACCTTCACCCCACACCCCAAACTGCTGGGGGGTTCAGCTCTAGGAGGTGAGTGGGGCTGGCCCAATCAAGCTGCTTGAGGGCCCCACAGAGAAGGACTAGTGAATGGTTACTTTTGAAGAGATCCGTATACTACATTTTTCACGAGGTCACTTTATCCTCCATTTGGGGATTTTTCCAGAACAGGTTTTGTTATTCATCTGTTTTGAAGACTTTTTTTTTTTTTTTTTGATAAGCTCATCGCGTTCTAGACTCACTAAATCCTTTTATTATTCAGAAAGGTCAGGCTATCGGGTCACACAACTACCGTAATGATTCTCAAACTCTGATGTGGGTAAAGCATCACTGGGGACCTCCCCTAATGCAGACAGCTGTGCGTCAGCCTTAAAAATTCTGATTCGGAAGATCTAAGATTCAAAGCTGAAATCTGCTTTTTTATGAACACCTCAGAAGACTCCTGTGTAGATGGTCTAAGAAACGCTGCTTTAGTTAATAGTTCACCGTTTGCAGATAATCCGTTTTTATAGAGTTCTCATGTTTTATTTCATTTATTTATTTAAAATTTTTAATGTTTATTTAACGTTTATTTTGCTGGGGTGGGAGAGGGGCAGAGAGAGAGGGAGACACAGGATCTGAAGCAGGCTCTAGGCTCTGAGCTGACAGCACAGATCCCAATGCGGGGCTCAAACCCACAAGCCATGAGATCCTGATCTGAGCCAAAGTCAGATGCTTAACTGCCCAGCCACCCAGGCGCGCCCAGAGTTCTCGTGTTTTAAAAGTGGACCCATGGCAGGAAACCTAATGGAAATAGAATTTAAAATGGCTTTGAGATCAAACATCTGAGCATTCTAGTTTATTGTGGTTCTTCTGAAAAATGATTAAAAATAAAAAGCTAACAGCTTTCCAGTTTCCACAGCACACAGTAGGGAGTGATGGTTTCCTATAGAACCACTTGTGCCGTGGCCCCCCAAATATGTGGTGTTCACATGGAAAGCTCCATGGGAGGCAGGTGTAAGGCCCCAGGGACGTGCCTGACATGACCCTGGCCCCTGTGCCGGCAGCGGGCCTCACTCCGCAGCCTGTGAGGCCACTCAGCCACACGTGTCCTTTTCTTCCTTCACCTGCCTTTGCCTTAGTCCTTGGCTCTCAAAGAATCCACTAGGGAAATCAGGCAAGTAAATCACAGAATGATTGTTTGCAGAAGCTTTGTTGACTGAGAGCAAGCGGAGGGCAGGAGATAGAATGAGCAGAACCAGGCCGGCCGTGCTAAGAGCACAGAAAGCCAGTGTTTGTTTGGTCTAGTTGGGTCACCGCTGGCTTGATATTCTGTAAATATGTGGGAGTTTGTATTAAATCACCATTCGGCAGTGTCCCTCTTCTGCAAACACTGTGTTAAGGGTCTGTGTTCACTTGAGAACTAACGCGGAGTTGTGTTGTACCTTTCAATCACCTCTGTGAAAAATGTCGCCGCAGCCAGTCAAAAGAGAAAGCATGTACGAGTTTCACCTTCTGCATGGATTGTCTGACATGATGGGCCTGTTTTAGGCTCTATCTCCATGGGAGAAGAGCAATACATATGTAAGGCAGATTTTCACAGCTTGCCCCCAGAGCAACTCCCAAGAGTGACTAATGGCCATTCATGGGCTGCCATGACCAGCGGATGTAACTCAATGCTGTGCCATTAACTCTTCCAATTATGATTGTTTGGGCTGGTGACAGGGAGAACGGGGTCCCTCCCCAAACCATAGCAGTTACTATGACAGGGAAGCTTTTGAATCCTTTATGAGTTTGGCCCTCAGAAACTCAAACCATGGGGCCTAGACTAGAAGAGACATAATATAAAGAAGCTAAGAAAGAACTCAAATTATTTTACATTCCCACAAAAATGAAGGGCCTTGTACAGAGTGAACTATGTCATCAGTGGTACAACTGGCTGAGATTAGCTGGTGAATTACATCTTCGCCAAAAGGAGCCAGATAAGCAAGCTTATCTTTCATAAATACTAAAATACTTCCTCAGATCTTTGTTGAATAGAGATAGGGAAAGGGTGAGGAACAGAGATAAAGAGACCCTCAGGAGGGGGGAGTTAATTCAGCCTTCCTGACGGTGGTGAGCATTTGGCAGTGTGATATTTAAAAGGAAATTAATTCCAGACACTGAATCTTCATAACCTCAATTACCCTTGGCAACCTGATGCTTCTTTTCTTCTGTTCCTGTCTCTGGATGCCCATTGGAACGGTCTTCTGTTTGACCGGAATCAGTAGGAGCTCTCCTTATTACTGTCGCATGGCTTTTGGCTACACATGCTAACCCTATAACCTTGAGCTCCAAAGGAATTCGGTGGCAAATTCTCTGCAAAGGTTCTGGCCTGGGGTAGATCAAATGTCCCCATCTTGGGGACTGGAAAATCAGCCCAGGCTACAGCATCCTCAATTCAATGGGCAAAAAGACTAGAAAGAGCTGATGTTCATGCCTCACGCCCCACCTTAAAGTCTCTATGTCACCTCGAGTTGGAGAAGATGACCCAGGGGCTCAAAGTATGGACCGTTAGGTTAGCGTACCGTAAATTTGAAAACTTCATATTTTTCTGCCACCTCAGCATTCCCACAAACGGGCTGTAAGCATCCTGCCCGGGTGATCAAGTGTGTCAGTATGATAAGGCCAGTCCCTTCTAAAAGTTTCCCTTCTTGCCCTCCTTGACAGTGACCTACTAACATTAAAATGAAATCCCCTCATGCCTTTGCTTGTGTACTCCACTGTGACCCCCAGATTAGGCACTTGTTCACGGGGGGCCTCACCCCTTCACTTGGCTCCCCATGTCGGTGGTTGAGCCCACTCCCTTAGCATGTCCCCCACTATGAGTGGCCCTTCCTGGCATGCAGCAACTATCTCTCTAGGGCCTGTGAGTATAAGAAATTTTGTTTCCCTACATCTTTTCTGTGTCCCCTCTTGTAGCCACCCCTGACTGAGCATCTCATGAAAATAGAAAACAGTGAGAGTCAGCAGGAGCCTTGGTATAAGCAAGTGGCGTAAGCTTCTACCCAAGGGCAAGCCTGGTGAGATTTCAGTCTACACTGATGCCCATGTAGGGCCTGCTCTCAGCTGGTTTGTCCACATCGGGAGCATGCTGTTCAACTCTGGGTATAGTGTTATAACAAGGACATTGGCAAATGTCCTTCCTAAACAGACGGCTATGCGAAAGAGCACTCAGGATGGTGAAAATCACTCTTAATCCTGACAATGGAAGAATGACTGAAAGCACCAGAGATGTTTTGCCTGGAGAAGAGAAGTCTGAAGGGACACAAAAGCTGTGTTCCAACATATGAAGAGCCATTGGAGTGAGCTGGGATTTGTCTTATTCTTATGGCTTTAAGGGCAAAACTAAATGCAGAATTTGTTTTTTCCGTACAAATACAGAGTTTCCAACCACAATAACAAAAGCCTAGATATTGAATAAAACTTGTGAAGCAGTAAATCCCCTATATGCAGGAGTCTTTGAGGAGACAGTAGGAAATTATGTACAAGGGAAGGTGTCGATGGTGTGCATTCCTCCACTAAGAGTGGAAGAAAGGACCTTTAAGATCCCTCACAGCTCCAAAATTCAACACCTCCACCCAGAAGGTAGGAGATAGACCATTTCCGCGCCTGTGGGTGCCATATTCCTTTCCTGTGTCCTGGGCACCCAGTTGCTTTGCCAGGTGGTGTCTTTCAGTTGGGAAAGGGACATAGAGCTAACTAGACATCAGAGGGACACATTCAACTGAACTTTGTGCAGGACAGAACAAAATTCAGAAAGAGAAGCAGACTCTCAGAGAGTACATTCCTTGTGCAACTCTTCTTGCCTGTGACTAGATAGACAACTTGAATTCATCTCCCCTCTTCCTAGTTGTCCGTGAAAGTCTGTCCCTAGGGGGTGAGGATCCACAGCCATCCTGGAAGGGATGAAGGCACCAACGAACTGACAACGTCCTACTCAGGCCACAGCCCTCCTCATACATAAGCTCAAGAGAAAAAGCCTCCTCACTTTGCATGAGATTTATGTTTCAGTTTACAGGACTTGAAGGTGTAACCTTGGAATGTTCAAACTTTCACGAAGCAATGCCTCTGGAATCAGTGTAGCAAGATAACATTTGGATAATAAGTGGAACTCTACTGAGCCTGACATTAAGCTAATTCCCTCTTTCTTGAAAATAACCTGAGCCATTCTGGGAGCCAGAATTCAAAACCAGCTCCCCTAGGAGGATGGGTATTTGAAATGGGACATTGGATTTTGCTGTCCCGTCAGATAACAGTGTCTGTGTCCGTGCCTAAGGCTGGCCTGGAGGTTAACCAAAGTCAATGAGTTAAGAGTCTGAATTGCATCCCAGGGTTTAATAACCACCCAGCAAGGAGACTCCTGAGAAACCAAGCATAAATAATAAAAATTGATAAAATCAAAGTTCAAAAACTCCAAACGGCTTTCGCAAAATCAACTTAATAGGAAATGGCAAAGCTGAGACTCGAACCTACGTGTTCCCGGTCTGAAGCTGGTCATTCTTCCATTCCAGTGAACCCGTGCTCTATAACGATCATTTATTTCCATATGCTTGTGTATTCTTTATTTCTTTGCTTTATTTACTTTTTTAGTAGGTTTCCTCCAGAAAATTCTCAACTAGATTTCAACAGTACTCAGTTTTCATTGAAGAACCATGTCCTACAAAGCCATGGAACAAATAAGGGTTAGAAGTTATATGCATTTGGGGCACCTGGGTGGCTCATTTGGTTAAGCATCTGACTTTGGCTCAGGTCATGATCTCCTAGTTTGGGGTTTCAGCCCCCACGTTGGGCTCTGTGCTGACAGCTCAGAGCCTGGAGCCTGGTTTGCATTCTGTGTCTCCCTCTCTCTCTGCCCCTCCCCCACTCAGGCTCTATTTCTCTCTCTCTCTCAAGAATAAATACACATTAAAAAAATAAAAAAAAGGAGTTGTACTCGTTTGCTAGGGCTGCTATAACAAAGTATCACAGACAGGGTGGCTTGAACAACAGAAATCCATTGTCTCACGATTCTGGAGGCCACAGTCCAAAATCAAGGTGTTGGCAAGGCTAATTCCTTCTGAGGGCTAGGAAGGAAGGCCTCTCTCCTTGGTTTGTCGATGGCCGTCTTCATGTTCACATGGAGTTTTCACTGTGTATGTGTCTCTGTGTCCAAATTTCTCCTTTTGTTGAGGACACCAGACATATTGGATGGGGGGGGCCCCTCCCTTTCAGCATGACTTCATCTCCACTAATTACATCTGCAACAACCCTATTTCTGAATAATGTGACATTCTGAGGTACAGGGGATTAGGATTTTAACATCTTTTTTTGGGAGACACAATTCAACCCTTAGCAGAAGGTATCCCAGAAATCGCTATGAAATGGATATCGATGAGTCTGGGTCGGTGCCACTACCTTTTTATTTTTAACCGAATACATTTGCTCACAAAACATGTGCTTTCACGGTTTCTCTGGAGCATGCATTTGTGAGTATGTGTGTGGGTACATGCATGTCCCTCGCAGAAAGAAGGGTCAGTTAACTGGGACGACACGATAGAATGACCCGCCAAGCTCACATGTGGGTGGTGAGGATAAAGAATACGAGTGACAATCCGCATTTTTCTAGTTTTCTTCTTCAGGGTGCCCTCCCTGAAAGAAGAATCTGAAGATGGTGATTCTGGCAGGACTAAATGCACACATGTGTTATGCCCCCCAGAAGTATTTGGCTGTTAGAAAGGACTCTCCCCCCCCCCCCAACACACAGAGGATGATGGCGAGCACACAAGGATTCATTATTGATGATGGACTCTCAGGCTTCATTAAATAGTACAGGAAATATTTGGGGAGCAGTCTTCCCAGCTCTCTGGAATAACGTAGTCTGCCAGGGCACAGAAGGCCCCTATCCCATCCATCATTCATTCAAAACAGGCCTTGCTATCGGAAAGATATTCTCTCCTACCCAATTGTGTTACCATTTACTGTCAAGCAAACATCGCCTGGGGGGGAGCCCCCCCCTGCCAATTTCCAAAGGGAGAATAATTTGAACGGTCAGAAAGATGACAGACAGAACTCCTCAAAGCACATGATCTCAACTCTATAAATCGTGAACCATAAATCATAGTTCTATTTGGGCTTGGTTTTCCGACCATCTAAAAAGTACAAACTTATCATCAAGAAAGAAGGAAAATAAGACACAGGGAATGAGTGCGTTCCCCACCCACCTCCTCCCGCCACATTGTTCCCCAAACGTCTGCTCAGCACACAGCTCTGCTCCCGGCCTTGACCTTCCCCGGGTCTTTGCCCTGCCACAGAGCTGACTGTCCCACAGCCTAGAAGCGTGTTGCAAATACAGTTACAGATCACGTCGGAGAGACCTTCTTCTGGGCAGTTAAGTGACAGGAGCTGCCCAGTTTCATCAGGCAAGGTCAGGGTCAGGGTCTAACGGGTTCTCTGAGCAAGTCCTGATCTCCTGTGATGTGTGTGCATCTCACTGGTAAGCGGTGTCTCCTGGGTGCCGCCTGCAGAAAACCGTTCAGTTAGAAATTTCCAAACTCACCCTGCATAAACATCACCATGAGGAAGACCTCCTCTAGACCTCACGAGGGGGGGACTACCTGAATCTCAGTAAGTGGGGCCAATGTGAGGGTGTTTTCTTACCTTTTCTCTATTTCTTACGCTCACTTCTGCAAATACACCACCGGGGCTTCCAGTGATATTTTTTGTTTGTTTTTTTTTTAAACTTGATACCAAATGAGAAAAGGGTTAAAGGCTCACTTTTTGGCTTGTAAATGTTAGCCCAGTCAATCAAATGCAGACGATATCTCCAGACGATGCGACACCAGGCTGGGGCCCCGATCAGCGGGGCTCTCGCACATTCCATGCACAGGCCTGGGAGCGCTCTCCGTTCATGTCGTGGGGGACGTGACCTCTTTATCCCTGTGGTCACAAATAGACATAAGGCTCTTAACCTTATTAGGTCTGGGCCAGTGTCTAGCTCGGGATACAGGCACTGAGCAACGCCACAGCTCTGAGGTTTTTGCAGCATCAGCTGGCCTGCAAATCCCGGGATGGCGTTTTTCAAAGGATCTGTCTGTAGCCGTTTGTGGCAAAGGTCATACCAAATAGCCCAAAAAAGGACACTAAAATGCTTCCTAGAGACTAAAAGGGGAAGGGATTGCGGGTCTAAGCCCAAGTGTGGGTAAAGAACAGTCCAAGCAAAGTCTCTATGCTGTGTTAACTGCTTCTGTCTGGTGTTGACGAATCCGTCCGATGCCCTCCATCTGCCATTTTTCTGAGAGCTCAGGTGCTGCCTGGGAGCGGGCAGGACCCCTGCATCAGGGCGGGGGGCCTAGCAGCTTCTCTCAGCCTTTCCCCGGGGGTTCTGGCAGGGAGCTAAGCTCCTACAGAAAATTTCTTGAGCAGTTATTTCCTCTGCGTTCCAGGAATAGCACACAAACTAGTCCCAGTCTAGATACGTAGGAGAGAAATTATGTTGGACACTTTAGGGCATCGGGGCCACATTCTCTCAGGGAACCCGGGTGAGGAGAGCAGGCAGAGGGACTCTTGTGACAGCAAGAAATGGCAGAGACAGCCTTCTGTCTTCTGTGCACTGGTTGGGAGAACGAACACCACAGTTGGGGAGGGGAAGCAGGATGTGTCTTGCTGTGGAACGCCTGTTTACAGACAAGCAGCCAGCTCCCTTCGGGCCGGTGAAAGGCACACTGAGGGCTGGTCCTGCACTTGGCCCGGCTTTGTGCGGACACATTCTCATTTCTGGGCGTCGCCCAGTTATCGACAGCTCACATCAGTGGCGTGTCCTGATTCAGCCACATCAGCCGGCATCTAGTCCCCGGAGGCAGCGTCCCAGGCTGTGGCAGGCTCTTACCGGCAGATCCGACCCTGGGGAAGCTTGACCAGAAAAATCACAATCCAGTCTGTGCCCGAGCCAAAGCTTCATGCCCTGGATAAAACTGTGACATGACGGGTCTCACCAGTGGACTTAAGCGGAGCTGGATACACCCATCTCGTGTCTTTCTGACATTAAAGATCAGTTCTCACGGAAGTGAAGCTTCCCTCTGCTTGAGTACTTCTGGGTGGGGAAGAATCAAGTTCCTCGCTGGTTCTGGGAGACTGGAACCTTGTTTCTGCCCAGAGGGCAATCACCCAGTGGGTCACAGAATTGACCCACAGGACGTGGACTGGTTCTACCGCTAAACCAAGGGGAGACGGGATAGGCCAAACCAGTGGTAAAAATCGTCAGCGGAAAAATTTAGCACATCAGTATAAGAACGATGTAGCTTTCCTTTTTTTCAATTTTAAAGCTAAATATTGTCTCCCTAAATTTTACTCGTCGCATGACATACAGAAATAAAACTCAGCGAAAGGCAGTGATTTTATTAAGAGAGGGCCAGGGGGTGCCTGGGTGGCTCAGTCCGTTGAGCGTCCAACTTGAGCTCAGGTCATGATCTCACGGTCCGTGAGTTCGAGCCCCGCGTCGGGCTCTGTGCTGACAGCTCGGAGCCTGGAGCCTGTTTCAGATTCTGTGTCTCCCTCTCTCTCTGACCCTCCCCCGCTCATGCTCTGTCTCTATCAAAAAATGAATAAACATTAAAAAAAAAAAGTGAGAGAGAAGAGAGAGAGAGAGAGAGAGAATAAAACTTGCCCTGGGCAGGTGGGTTGCCAGGTGCAACACAGGATGCCCAGTTAAATTCGAATTTCAGATAAACCACAAATAATCTTTTTTGAGTGGTAGTTGAAGGGTGTCCCCCACAGTATTTGAGACATACTAATACTAAAATTCCTCATCGTTTATCTGAAATTCAGACAGAACCGGGCAGCCTGTGTTGGTTTTCTTTTTTGCTAAATCTGCCTCTTCTGCTGGGAAGACAGTGCATCGTGAGTGCCTGGGAGACTTGCCCTGCTCTGGGTGTCTGCCACCCGGTCTGCTGTCATTGACCCTTGCCCGCGTTACTCGACCCAGCTGTGCTTCCATTCATTCGTCTAAGCAATAGAACAAAGAGTACTGCGGGTGGCCGTGGACACAGGTGTGTCCAGCATTTGTTTTCAAAGCAGTTCAAAACAAACCAGCCACTCAACACAAGGCATAAGGTCAGAGAGACCCATTTTTGGAGGGAGAAGGACAGAGCGTCGAAACGAGTCCACCATGATTCCCATGGGACTCTTGGCCCTAAAACCAGCAGACCTCCCTCCCCTAGGGCTGAGGGAAGGAGACGGGGGCTTTCAAAGAAGGTCCTGTCGTCAGGCAAACCTTGAAATTACTGAACTAGTGAACAGTGAGACAGACCCAGCCGGTCAGTTGTCTACAAGCAGGGGAAAATTCATTTTAAGGAGAGAAGCCACATAGGAGGCTTCTTGGTCCAGCAGCGAGCCCTTAACTGCTAGGGAAGAGAAATAGGGGAAGTTTTGAAAACATGCTGTCACCGCCACGTGGTTGTCGTCACCGGACCAACGTCTGAGAGCTGGAAAGTTGCTGATAGTCATAGGTGTGAATAAACGCGAAGTTCTAGTCTCCTGCCGACAAAGAAGAACCCCACTGGGGCACAAACGATGCCCTCAGAGCCCTTCTTAGAGAAAGCAACTGAGAGGGGAGAAAAGCCTTCTCCCTAATGTCACCACGGACCCCTGATGGCCACCCAGTGTTGACATGGTGAGGGCTTCAGGGCATTTAGGGCTGCATGCAGGGGCTCAGCAGGGGCTGGAAGGAGGTAGGGAAGCCGCACAAAGCTCGCAGCTCCTGGCAGCAGACAAGACATGGCTCCCAGAGTGCGGTGATGATGCCCTTCAGACACGGTTGTGCCAACACACCCCGAAGACCCGGACTGACCAGCAGGTGCCCTTGAGAGCAGAGGTGACACCTAGTGGGACAGCACTTGGTGCACAAGGGCCTCACACACAGTGGGTGCTCCGGAGTCATCAACGAATGACAGACCTCAGGGAAGTGCACACAGCAAGCCTACAAATCCCACCTAAGCCTGAGCTGCAACACAGGCTCCCATACGAGGCAGGGTTCCCAACCCCAGTGCCCCCCGCCCCGTAATTTCTAAACTGTGGCTAGAGAAAATGCCACTATTTGGTTCAATTCCCATCTGGCACCTTTCTCGATGGTAAATTGATTTCAGTGACTTTTTTTTTTTTAAAGCCTCATCACGAAGTTTCTATAGTTAGGTATAATTCATCAAGGTTTAGAATTAGCCCAAATTTCTCTAAATCCTTCTTTATTTTTTCACACAAGGCTTCATGATTGTTGGTTTGGAACATTAAGATGCAAATGACAGAGGAAGCGGTGCACATTTCAATGCGCAGGGCTGGGCTGGCACTCAAAGTTCTGGAAAAGAACCATCATCTTCCTTGGGTTTGCGAAGACGGAGAAGGGGAGGGCAGAGAGAGGGACAGAGACGTTCCAGTTACTCTGACCCATGCTCTACCGGTCAGGACGAAAGGAAAACTTCATAGGCTTTTTAAAACCTAATCGCTGATTGACAGGTACTCTTTGCAAAGACCCTGACTTAGCAGGGCCAGACGGAAAGGGCAGTGAAAGGGCTGTTTTCCACCCAGAAGCCAATCTGAAGTTTGAGTGGCTCATCTTTCTCTCCCCCTTGGAGAGGTTGTGGGAGCTGGTTTTCTCCTAACAGAGTTTGTGTGTTTCCCCTGAACAGCATTAAGAGTGACACAGAAGGTAAAGGGTGGTGAGATCAGGACAGAGGCCAGACAGCTCCAATTAGTCCTCCTGGAAGGAAGGTGTCACCACAGTCCCATGCCCACCCCGCCCCCACCCAATGCCAGGCACTTTCTCACAAACCTGCTTCGTCCTTCCTTGCCTTTCCTCAGCTGTCTTCTCTAGATTCTGTTCGTCCTCCTCCCCCTCCCTGTCCTACCTCTCCTCTTCTTTCTTTCTTCCTCTCCCTCCCTCCTTCCCTTCTCCCTCTTCATTCCTCTCCTTCCGCCCTTCCTCCTCCTGGCTCCCCATCTGTCCATCCATCCATCCACCCATCCACCCATCCATCCATCCACCCATCCACCCATCCATCCATCCATCCATCCATCCACCATCCACCCATCCATCCACCATCCGCCCATCCATCCATCCACCCACCCACCCATCTATCCATCCATCCATCCACCATCCACCCATCCATCCACCATCCGCCCATCCATCCATCCATCCACCCATCCATCTATCCATCCATCCATCCACCATCCACCCATTCATCCATCCATCCATCCACCATCCACCCACCCATCCATCCATCCACCCATCCACCCACCCACCCATCCATCCATCCATCCATCCACCATCCACCCATCCACCTATCCATCCATAATGGCTGACCTGTCTGCTCTGAAGTTCTGTCCTCCCAGTCTGATCCTTCCTGCTATAGCCACACACACACATTTTCCCCCTGGGCTCAGTGCTGGCTTCTCTGAAATCTTCCCATGCTGGGAAGGATGAGCAATGTGCTCTTGGGCCTTGGGCCTTTGAGGATAGGCTATAAAGAAAGATGAGTGTTTCCGTTTGACTTTGAGCCAAGCTTAACTGGGGAGAAGCACTTCACCTCCAACGTGCTGGACTTGTCTGATGAAAGGGCAGCTGAAACCCTGCCCTGCCCTGCCTACCTGCTCTGGGTGGAAAAAGAAAGACAGGTCTGCTCTTGTCTGGCAGCATCCAGCCTGATGGCATTGCTGAATAGCTGAGAGCCTATCCCAGTCCTCATCCACCCCTGAGTAGAGAGAGGAACAGCCTGAGGTCCCTGGTCATGCCAGAGGGCCAGTGTGGCTCAGTAAAAACACCCAGGCCCCACTCCAATTCTGGGATGGGCACTGTGTGGCATGGCTGTGCACAAGATGCTTCTTTTCTGAGGACCAGCTCTGCCTTGTTGGACAGGGTTACAAAGCTCCCCTTGTCAGGGGGTTGTTGGGGTGAGAAAACCAGAGTGTTGTGAAGCATGGAGAGGCACTGCTGGTCCTTGACCTCTATGGGCTCTCTAGCAGCTTCCTTCTGGGGACTTCTCAGAGAAAGAATTTCTGCTGACCTATTGACAAAGGGGGTGCCTCTAAGGACAGGTGAGGGCTGAGAACTGGAAGGGAGACAGATGTCCGCCTCACCATCTCTGGGGCCCATCTGTCTCCTCGTTTTCCACCTCTCACGTGGGCCTTGGGCCCACCTCGGGGAACCGAGTCAGGTGTCTCACTGCTCTCCACCGCCCCCTTCCCCCTCCGTCCCCTGCCAGGCTCTTTCTGCCCTGCACTGTTGTGGAGCCCTGTAAATGTTTGCACACAGCTCCTCCTGGGCTCTCCAGTCCTCTCTCCACTTCAAAATGCTCAGCTTTTGCTCCCCCAGCTGACAGGAGATTCATTTTCCAAAAGACCATCTCTGCGTGTCACCAAGCCACATTGTGGCCACCAGTCAGGGGCAGAGCCCCGGCCAAGCCCGCAGTGGAAGAAGGGAGGGTCAGGAAACATGGCTGCTTAGGCTGACTCTTCAGCAGATGCTACAGGAGGATGCCTCTCGCCGGCAGGCCTGGGGGCGGTCGGTGTGTGTGTGAGACATCTCTACCTACAAGGAGTCCTTGCTCTTACAGAGGCTGGGCCCAGAACCACAGGGAAGGGAAGAGCCTTGCTTAGCGAGCACATCCGTTACACCCCTAAGTCCCATCAGGACACAGAACTTCTCAGAGTCTCCCTGAGCCCGAACTGGTGGGGACCGCATTAGCCCTCTGCTGTCCTCAGACGTGCTCTCTGATTTGGCAATAATATTTAACAAGATACTGCATCAATGAGAACAACTCCAGACCGTTCCAGAACGAATTAGAAGTGCTACATTAGATTATAAACGTGGGGCTGGAGTTCTTTCTGCACACAGGGCTTCAAGGAGGGGAACCTTCTGTTCAACCACGATACATGCTAAGCACCCACTGTGAGCACAGCAAACTTAGCAGGGCCTCGGTACCGTGAAGCACAAACAGAATACACCCCCGTGTCCTTCAGGGTCTTCTGACTCATTGGGAGACATCAGGAGAATTTCTTGCAGGAAAACTCTGCACAGTAGAGCAAGAAGAAGGTGATTCTCCAGGGTTAACATGGAAAGGGTAAAAGGGGCCCAGGGGGGAGAGGGAGGGATGGAGAGGGTGTGTGCCAACAAGGTGGCAGAGCGTTGAACGCTATCAGGTTCGCCACTCCCCCGCCATGTATCCTCAAGCCTTCTGATCTCATGAATTGTATGGTGGATTTTTGTTGTTGTCACAGGGGCGTGGCGGTGGCGATGACAGTGGCG
Organism: Acinonyx jubatus; assembly: GCF_027475565.1. Taxonomy (NCBI): domain Eukaryota; kingdom Metazoa; phylum Chordata; class Mammalia; order Carnivora; family Felidae; genus Acinonyx; species Acinonyx jubatus. The sequence goes on from NC_069393.1 coordinate 3,199,402, forward strand.
TGATTGAAAGCGAAGGGTGCCCATCCGGTGTGTCATAGAGATGGCAAGAGCAAGTGGGGACGGTGGGGGGGGGGCGGGTTCCAGAAGGCAGAAGAGCCCATTAGATCCGCATTGGATTCCACCCTACCCTGATCTCAGCACGTAAGAAAAAATCATTGGGAGGGTTTTGAGATGTGAAGCTTGGGGTGCCCAGCAAGGGTTGCAGAGGCCAGAAACAGTACTAGAGAGTTGCGAGCATGGATGACACAGCCCCAGCCCTCAACCTGTCTACCCCCCATGGCGTCTTACTACAAAGAGACCGTACCGCACACGTAGCACGTCAGCTGGCCCGAACACTCGTGGAGGGCTGATCACGCCCTCGGAGACCAGTTTATGTGACTCCTCTCGTTGAATCTTCATGGGAACCCCCCACGGCGTGTACCCTTCTTAACCCTGTTTCACAGACGTAGGGAGGTTGGGGACCTGCCATGGGCTGTGTGGCTGGTCGCTGAGGAAGCCTGCCTCAGCCTGGGTGAGGGGAGTCAACAGTATTTGCTCGTCCCCTGCACCACACCCCCCCACCTCTTCCTAAAGGCCCTCTCATCCCATGACATGGCCAAGCTGTGCTGTAGAATCCCACACTCTGTCCTTCTCTCCAACCATTGCCAGGGATCCTGCCCAATCATCACAGGGTCCCGGTGCCCAGAGCAGCACCTGTGCCCCCAAGAGTCCAGATACTTGGTGAAGCGAGGTTAGCAGGTAGCTTTTCACGACCCAGGGAGGAGTGTGCGGACAGGGAGCCTCATACCCCAGGGCGTGCAGCCTTTAGACTAAGTCACTGAACGTGTCTCTGCGTGTGAGATTCTCCAGGGGAGAAGGCATTTGTCACCTAGATAATGTGTCAGGCTGTGGAAGTGAGATTTATGTTTTATGACGGTGTATTTCAAGATACTCAGTCTAGAAAGGCTTGTCTCAGGCACTGTTCGGAAAGGGGCAGGACACGAATACATTTCATTAGGAAGAAAAAAGACCCAGGGATAGTTATGGAGGGCTGCCCATGTGGTCAATTTAGGGATTTAAAGCAGAAATTTATCCCCGGGGTTTTTTCTTTGTAAGGGAGCAAACCTTTACAGCCAGTGTCACCATAGAGAGGTCTTAGTCTATAAGCCGTGTATGTGTGTGTGTGTGTGTGGGTGGGTGGGTGGGTGTCCTGATCTTTGAGCCAGGCCACCCTGCGGGCCCCAGAAGTTCACACTTTCTGCACAACTGAAGGAGTTAGGAGTGTTGACTTGGCGGTGGGTGTGAGGAGGTATCACTCCGAGAGATCAGAGCCTCTGCCCTTTCCTTGCTTTTTTTCGTGGGGGGAAGTGGCAATTGGCAAAACAGGCCCCACGGACCCAAGTCTAACGGCACATCACAGATGCCCCTTTGAGAACCAGCTCAGCAACAAAAGTTCACGGGGAGCCTCAGCTTTCTGCTGCCCAAGCTTGTTTATTCCCTTTATCCTTGTGCTGAGGGGTGCCCCGGGGAGAGGAGAATGAGAAGCTGTGAAGAATTGGGGGAGGGGCAGGGAGAACCATCAGGCTGTTGCAGCTCAGTGGATGGTATGACTTCACCTCTAGATTATTCCAACATACAGAAATAAGAGCTTAGCAGACTGGCAATTAAGGTGATAGATATTTTAGGAAAACTACCTTTAACTAGATCCGTCTACCAGTCAGTTGAGAATATGATGAGATTCACCAAAGCCTTTAAGACAGCGATGCTTCGGGGTACCTGGGTGGGTCACCTGGTCGAGCGCCCAACTTCGGCTCAGGGCATGAGCTCGCAGCTTGTGAGTTCGAGCCCCACCTCAGCCTCACTGCTGTCGGCCTGTCAGTGTGGAGCCTGCTTCGATCCTCTGTCCCCCTCTCTCTGCCCCTCCCTTGCTTGCGGTCTCCCCAAAATTAAAAAAAAATAGAGAAAGAAGACAGTGACGCTTCCAACAAGGGCAATATTTGTTCTTACCTACTAGTCCACACTGTGAATGGTAATCGAGCATGGAGTGACATGCTCACAAAAGAAACGACCTTAGGAAACCCCAAGAAACACATGTGTTTATGTCTATCTATGCACATATTTATACACGAAAGAGAATATGCGTATGGGATTTAAATGTATTATAAAAAATTCATCCAGATAATTGCGCTCTACAGAGAGACGGAAAGCATGAGCTTTTTCATTCGATTTGTCACCGTCTTTTTTCTTAAATTCCTCATGCCCCATCATCTCTAACTATAAAATTTGACTCAGAATACCAGCTCGGCGGCAGATTTCTCTGACGCAGGTTGTGAGTCATCCGCTGAGACAATGTCTGTGATGTTCTGCAAATTCCCCCAGAAACAAACACACATATTTATCAATGATATTCTCGGGAAACTGAGCTCTCCACAATTCCAGAAGCGATCGGCGTCCGGTGCACCCAGCTTCCCTCTCTCTAGCCTCCCGAGGATCTTCACGGGGATTCTCATAAGGAGCTGTCTCCAAACTCACCAACTGTCCCCCCGCCCCAGGTGACCATGCCTCATGAGTTCCAGAATTGGAAGGGAACAGACAAGATACCAGCTTGGCCATTTGCAAATGCAGTCAGTGTACTTGGACCCCGGAGCCAAGGGAGGCCCTTTTTTTTCCCCAGGGGAATGGTACACAGCCGCCCCACTTGGCCTTCTGCCTGGTTCCACAGCTCCACAGTCACCTGCCTGCCCAGGACACACAGAGGTCTCCAAAAGCCCTTCTTCTCCTCAGGTGCGATATACCATAAAAAAATGTTGCTCTGGTCTGAGAGGTGTCTTGAGAACTCAGGGGATTCCACCAGCACTTGGGGGTGGTAGGCGTGGCCATGAAGTATCAGAGAGATGACTGGTGTTATTTCAACCCTCCTTCCTGAGTGTGAGATCAAGGCCTGCTTGACGTCAGAAAGTCTACGGAGACCAAAGCAGGAAGGGTTACTAGATACCAGGCCATTGATGAGGTGGCTGGTGGGGCAGGAGCAGGAATAATCGAAAGCCAAAATAACTAGGGACCTTACAGTTGTATTTAACAGTAGTCTAATGTGAGAAGCCGTGTGTGCGTGTTGATGGTTTGGGTTGGTTTGTTGGTTTGTTTTTCCAGCATCCCTACTGTCTTTCAGTCACACCTCTCAGCCAAGCGTCTTTCCAAGAACCAAGAGTTTCCCGCCAGGGTCTAGGGCGTCAACCCTTTCTCGCAAAGATGGAGGGTACTGGACTCACCTCGCAGCCACCCCAGTCACAGCCCTGAGGAAGTTCCGAGGTAACAACGTCAGGAGGCAGCGCCTGCCCGATCAACTGCTAGCTATCGGCCAGCTGCCTTTCTCTGCGGATCTACTTCTAGATGAATTTATGAGTTGGGTTGTTGGGAAATGACCAAGTCAGTCTGTCCTCAGCCCCAGCTCCCTGACTCCCCCTCTCCCTGCTTATCCTCTACCCCTTCCATGCCCCGGTATTATCATTCCCACCTCCCAGCCCCACATCTTTTTCTTGCTACTCATGCTCGCTCCCTTTCTCCTAGCATATCTGTTCTTCGCCTCCTGACCATTTTTCAGGGTCCAAAGCAAGTCCACTAACTGCTCAGGACCCCTGCTCAGTTACAGGTGTTAAAACTGATACAGCAGAGGGGGCGCCCAGGTGGCTCAGTTGGTGGAGCATCCGACTTCGGCTCAGGTCACGATCTCGAGGTTCATGAGTTCAAGCCCTGCATCAGGCTCTGTGCTGTCAACTCAGAGCCTGGAGGCTGCTTTGGATTCTGTGTCTTCCCCTCTCTCGGGCCTAGATAAAAATCTACGTGAATTCAAGATGATGAAGACCATCTGTAGGACTCATCCCGAAGAATTGTCTGCACACAGCTAGTCCTGACGGTTGTTCACCCCCGAGGGCAGAACCCCCGTCAGCTCCTTCCTTGAAACTCCCAGAGTATCTGGCCTTGACTCAGTTTTTCCCTTGACTCTGTGTGTCTTCTGATGCCCACCATTATTGATTCCCATACGTAACTGAAATTCAACTTTGGAAATTTCCTTTTCTATAGAACAAGTCCCATTTCGGATGCCTCACCCAGTACCTCATCTGAAACACGTGGATGTGTCTCACACGGTTTCCTCACACAGTTACAGAGGGCATTACATGACTTCTGTATGTGAAATTCTTCAGACAACCCAAGGCATGGCACAACAGAAGTCTCAATAAATGTAACCAGTTTATCATTACCGCTTCCGACTCCCCACAGCCTTCCTGTAACAAGCTTCTTGCCTGATCTCCCTATTTTCTATTTCTGTGCAAATGAGGTTGGACTGCATCATCAAAGTCAAGGGCATGCATATGTCAGAAATTTTGGTTCAAATCATTCTTTCAGTCATGTCTAAAGATGGAAGGTTAGAGAGGACACTATACCTCTGAAGGCTGGGAGTTGTAAGAGCTATAAAAGATTTGGTTAGTGAGAACTCAGAAAATCCCTGTTCTTTGACTGTTTGGCTTAAGAAGATGGACCTTTGGAGGCGCCCGGGTGGCTCAGTCGGTTAAGCATCTGACTCTTCATTTCGGGTCAGGTCATGATCTCAAGGTCTGTGGGGCCATGAGTTGGACTCCACGCTGACATCACGGAGTCTGCTTGGGATTCTCTCTCCTCCTCGGTCTTTGCCTCTCCCCCACTTGCACTGCACTCTCTCTCTCTCTCTCTCTCTCTCTCACACACACACACACACACACACTAAATACATAAACTTAAAAAGAAAAAGGAGGGGCTTTTGGTTCTTGAACTTCCCGTAGATCATTTAGGTTGTGAGTGATCTAAACACTTCTCGAAATATCACCAAGAAATCTAGTGTCCTGTCTTCTGGATGTCCTCGCTTAAGGCCACACGGCTTTGTCATTCTAATCTCTATCTTGGCACCAACTTGCTGTGTTTCCTTCCCTTTGAGTACAGCTGAGAGAGTAAGGCTCTAGCTTTCTGACGGACGATTATAATTTGTCCAAGCACGTTCAACTCTACGACTATAAGGAAAATATCGAGATCCTGGTCCGAACAAGGACAAGTGTCTTCCTCTTGGCCTGGACACGTGGCCTGGACAGAGTCAACCCAGTGGGAGTTTCAGGACTGAGTCCTTCGCTGGAGCATTTCATATGTAAAGGCTCCCAGACATACACAGATGTGTCTCTGAATGGACAAGAGTCTTTGACTGAGGGACGTGGTCTCTCCCATTACCTCCACTGTTAGCCTGCTCTGGGTCTCAGTCCTGGAGGACACACCTATAAAAATGAAGTCAGACTGGTCAGGCGTCACCTTTCCCCAGTGTTAATGTGTGGAGGGTCACAGGAGTACCCAGAGTTCCGTGGAGAAAGCAAAGCTAAATAAAATATTTTTTATTATTGTTCTCAAATTTTTTTTTATTTACCATATCATCTTCTTTGCTTGAATGTGTGTGGCTAATCCTTATTTTCCTCGATATAGAATTTAGGGAAAAGAAAAAGGATCCGTAAAAACAAAAAAACCCGAGTTTTATTTTCCTGGGCTGAGCCCTACCAGTCTTAATTGGTGGCTCTGGACGGCCCAAAATAGCGAGGCTGGCCAGCCCCTGCCTGGGTCTCAAGCTAGATTCCCAATCGGAAAGAGAGAGAGGAACCAAGGACAAGTCGGGCTTTTGCTGATGGCTTTGTTGTTGGCAGGTTTCCATTTTGTCCCTCAAAGCCACCTGTCCCAAGGTGGTTTTCGTCAGTTCCTGCAGGGCTGTGACCGTGCGACGCTGTGTTGCTCTGTGGCTGCGGACGTCACCGATGTTCCCTGGAGGGGGAGGAGGAGCAGGGGACATCAGGGCAAGCATGGCCGTTGCCCAGGCAGCTGCAGCTTTGGCTCTCCTTTGACAAACCCCTGCCGCGTCTTTGGAACGAAAGGTAACACTGAGAACTCGCGGCTGAGTTTGAAACACCGGGTCAAGTATGTGGGCACAGGAAGGGCCTGCATCTTTGGGGTGTCGGAAAGATCTGGCCCAGGGAGGGGGTGCCAGGTGGATAGTGCATAATTCATCTGAAGTTTAAGTCAGCTGGCGCAAGCCCCCGGGTGAGAACGCTGGAGATAGTTAATAACCAGTGAAATCCCGGTGGATGACACCGTCTCCAGCCAGGCTGATGAATTAAAGTCTAAGCGACAGTGGCAGGAGCTGGAGACAACTCTCTGTACATGAGGCTGATGGGGCAGCATGCTAAGGGAATACACCTTCCTTGTTATGACTGTGACACTCCCAAAGGCATCCCGGCCCAAGCTTGCACGGCTGTCACAGTTAGAGAACCAAGGATCGTACGATGCCAGCTGGGGTCCATGGGTCTTCTCGGGACATGGGGCAAGTACGGTAAGAAACCCTGGGCCTGAGGGTCACCACCAGTGTCGAGTCCTGATTTTGCTTTACAAAAGCTCTGTGACTCTTACATACCCGCTTAACCTCTCTGAGCCTCATTTTCATTCTTTCCAAAATCAGGGAAGGTAATGATACCTGCCTGACAGGATGAGATCAGGCGTGTAAAACGATCAGAGCTACTTTGGGTTCAAGAAGCAGGATTCCCAGTTTTAGGCAAAATGGGGAAGTTTGCATAAGGATGCCGGAGGGCCTCACATAAGCTAACTGAAGGAAGGGAATACAGCTGCGCCTGGGGGCCCTCCTAGACTCAGGGGTTTAAATGCTCCCAGAACTTTCTCCTCGTTTCTTAGAAGTTTCATCTCTTCCTCTGGAGCCCAATCCTTCCATGTGTCCGAAACCAAAGCCCGCGACAACTTCCAACTTTCACATCTCTGTTCCACCGTCAGAGAGCACTGACTCGGCTCCCAAAAATTGCAGGAAAGGCCTCTGATTGGCTCATCTTTGGCCAGGTGACCCGCCCCCAGCCAATCAACAGAGTCTGTGAAACAGGCGCCCTCGCAAGGGCCAATATCCCAGAAGGCAGTGCAAGGGGGGCACCAGCAGGTGGTGGGTGGGCAGACAGGAACCATCCCCCGCAGTGGTCTTGTAAAGTATAAAGGGCTTCAAATGCAAAATCTAGGCAGTAGCTCCTGAGCATATGTGCTCAGTCCTGAGAAGTCCTTTAGAGTCTGTGTGTCTCCATTGCCTGATCCTGAGAAAAGATACTATTCAGACACCTGCTTTGAAGCAATAGTTTCATGCTGCCTGAGCTATAGTTCAGCACTAGTTTAATGTTAATACCCCTAGGAAAGAACTAGGAAGAAATCTGTACTCTGAAGGTCAATTAGCTTTGGACTGACATGCTGAATTGAACAATAACCGGAAGAGATACGAGGTTTGTGCTTACAGGAAAAGCAAATTCACTTAATAGGATATACCACTCTGTTTGGGGACAGATGATGAGAGTCCCGAGTCTGAGCTATCTAGCACTGGAAACTCTATTACTGTGGTTTTACAGTCTGGTCCCGCTGTTCCCCTTGCAACATTTTTGTCTGCCACGAAATAAATGGTCTGCTTTGCAATCGGAAACCCCGGAGAGTTGGAGCCACCCCCTGCCGGGGTGGGATTGGTGGAGAAGGGGATCTTCTAACTTTAATTAAGGCTCCAGGGAGCTGGAGCCGCTCGTTCCACAGTACAGGAGGCGTTTTTGCGTTTTGTCCCACCTGGCTCTTCACCTGGTGGGGACAGAGTTTCTCCGAGTTTCAGCTGATAAACGGGTTTCGAGGTCAGCAACCCCTGGAGGCCAGCATCGGTGACACTGACCTGGCCATGTACACTTTTACCTTTGTTTCCTCTAGTTGGTGCTCGGAGCTCCCTAGCAATATGTCCTTCGTAACTGAATCACGCCCGGAGGGGAGCAAGCAATCTGTAAGATGTTAATCCTGTCTTCACTGGCACCGGATAGTCTCGGGCATTAAAACTGAGTAAATGCTTCCAAAGGCCAAATGCAGCTGAATTAAAATCCTTGCTTGCACGGATCCCATACCTCTGTTTATGTAGAAAAACACCGTGCACGAATAACGTGCATTTTGAAGACCCTGGCTGAGGATGAACGATTAGGTTTTAATACGTCGATTTGATGATTCAGCCTATGGAGGAATCTGCTAGAACTTGGCTTCGTAAAACATTGGTCACTGCTTTGCTCTGTGGAATGAACAGCTCTGTCACCGTGCCCATCTAATTCCTGCTTTCCAGCCTCAATAGACAACAGGAAATAGGATTGATGCCAGGGAGGAGCAAGGGGCAGCCACATTGCCACCTGTCACATTGCCACCTGTCACACTGCCACCTATTCACCAGAGGTGGGCGGAAGAAGGAACTGAGAATTTCAGGCCCCTGTGCGCACCTACCTCGGCAAAAAGTCATCCATAGGAGACTGGACTGTCTCGAACTTTATGCTATCTCTGGAGATTATGAATGACATGGGCATGTGAGCAAAGGAGAAGGCCAGAGTGGGGCAGCCAGCAACACCTTGGAGGAAGCGACAACCCTGGCTTGTCCGTGGACTGGGCTGGTGGCTTTAATTCTGACTCTTCTACAATCGAAGTCTCTTTCTACCCATACCCTTCCAAAATATTCACTTTTCTTCTCCATGACTTCATTGATCTCTGGGAAGCTTGCTCCAGACCTCGGTCGCAGGTTCCAAAGCTCTCCAGGTTGGGCAGCATCATGGCCACTCTGTTGGTGACTTACCTGCATTTTTTGCACAGTGGATGCCTGCCCTAAGTTTGTTTGGGCTGCTATAACAGGGTACACAAACCAGGAAGATTATACACGACAGAAATTTATTTCTCAGTGTTGGAGGCTGGGAAATCCAAGATCAAGGCTCTGGCAGACTCAGTGTCCGGGAAGGTCCTGCTTCCTGGTTCAGAGATGGCTGGCTTCTCGCTCTGTCCTCACCTGGTGGACATGGTGAGGGACTAAGGTTTCGACACATGAATTGTAGGGGGACACAAACATTCAGATCATAAGAACGTGTAGAAAATACACGTATATCTAAAAAAGAGTCACTGAGTTGACCTCAAAATCAGGGCCATCTGCATGATAATATAAATTATAACTGGGGTTTAAATATACTTTGCTTTTAAAATTCAAATAGATATTGTGAAATTTACCAGACATAATGATGGTCAGGAGAGGAAAGGGGCCTGGGCTCAGTGAGTTCAGGGAACTCAAAGGGAGACCAAATGAGAAGTCTCCAGTGGGAAATCAAAGTCAGTGGGTCCATTACTTTGGAACATTGTGGACAATTCTTTGTCCAAACACGAAGATCCACTGTCCGCTTTTCAGGTCTTGGAACAAATGGAGGGCCATATACCATATGCCAAAATATTTACAGGACCTCAATAAAAGAATAAACTGATAAGTAAAATAAGTCCTTCCCTTCTTTCCTGACCTTTGTTCTTTCAACATGACTTGGAATAAGAAGAAAACCTAGATGTGACCTTAGCTTGGGCAATGGTTTCTTCAATGTGGCAGTGAAAACACAAGCAACAAAAGAAAAAAAATAGATAAAATTAGACATCCTCCAAATTAAAACCTTTCATTCTCTGAAGGATGCCATCAAAAAGCAAAAAGAGAATTCACAGAATGGAAGACAATATTTGCAAATCACATATTTGACATATTCTAGTATCCAGAATTTATTATTTAAGAAAAAACTCTCATAGCTCAACCATAAAAAAACCCAATAACCCAATTTTTAAAATGGGCAAAGGATCAGAATAGATCTTTCTACAAAGAACATACACAAATAGCCACAAAACATATTAAAAGATGGTCAATGTGATTAGGCATTAAGGAAGTACGAACAAAACCACAATGAGATACCATTTCAGCTCCGCTAAGATGGTTCTAATAAAAATGACAGACAATAACAAATGTTGGTGAGGATGTGGAGAAATTGGAACCCCCACACATTGCTGGTCTGCATATGACATGGTTCAGCTACTTTGAGAAAACAGTCTGGAAATTCTTCACAAGTTAAACTGAGAATTCTATGACTCAGCAATTCCACTCCTAGGTATATACCCAAGAGAATTGAAAACATATGTCTACACAAAAACGAATGGCTTATCCATTATTCATACGAGCCAAAAAGTAGAAATAACCCCAATATCCATCGACTGATGGATCCAACGACTGACACTTGTTACAACATGGATGAACCTGGAACACATGACGCCAAGTGAAAGAAGCCAATCACAAAAGACCACACGTTGTTCAATTACGTGTGTGTGAAACACCCTGGGCAAGCAAACCCATAGGCACACGGAGACTGGTGGTTTCCAGGAGGGTTTCTGCTCCTGGGTATCAGGTTTCTTTTTGATGTGATGACATACTCTGAAGTTAGGCAATGACTATGGTTGTACGACCTCATGAATATCCGAAAAATTATTGAATTGTACACACTGAGAGGGTGAATTTTACAGTAGGTGAATTAAGTCCCTGTTATAACAATGACGTGGAAGATTGGGCAGTCATTTCGATTTTGTGCCACCAACACCTTCCCCTCCGATATTCCTGCTTCTCTCCCCATGCTTGGCTCTTCCCGAATCGCAAACATCCTCACACGCAGCTATGAGAATGCTCCCTGCCCACCTGTCCTGGTTCTGTCCACACCTCCAGAAGTAGCCACACCTCAGACCGGAGGTGAGCACGCAGGGAGCAGAGCTGCCTCAGGAAGATGGCCCTGAGCACAAGGTCCAAGAAGGGCTCAGGGACATTTGAGCAGGAACTTTTGGTATCCAGGTACCTGGAGTGTGATGGGTGATCATGGGGTCCAGGTAGATATTCCTCTTGGCCCTGCAGACACTTTCCCTGTGCAAAGGGCCCGGCTAGAGGTGGGTCCTTGAGAGTCCTTCTAGAGAATGTGGGGTGATCACCCTTGTCTAACCAGTGGTATGGGGGATGAAAGATGGCACTGGTACCTGTGTTAATAAATGGACAGCAAGAGACATGAGTGATGGGGAGAGTTCTCGGCAAGTATGGAGCAAGGAGGGTGGCCATTCTCCAAAAGCGTCTACTCTTCTGATGCCCGGGACACAGAGCCACACGCATTCCTGAGGAACTGCAAGAGAACCTGTGAGATCCTCTACAGATAAAAAGATAAATAAATAATTACTTAAAAAAATAAATAAAGGGAGAAGCAAAGGGACGAAGCAGGCAGGTCCAAGGTGACAGCAAGGAGGTGGCGAGATGGAAGGCTTAGGGCGCCAAAGCACGAGTTAGACCTTTGCAGAAAGACAGAGGGATGCCAACCCAAGCGTCCAGATTAAAAACCCATTGCATTTGCCTGTAGCTCGTACTGGCTTCCCGGGGACAGTTCCTCTTGCTCCTCTGTGATGTCTTCCCCTTGCTTTCATTGAGATCCAACCTCCCACCCGATAAAGAGCCCAGATAGGCAGTCAATTTCCCCACGTGAGAGAGGAGCGGCCAGAAAGAATGACATTGGGGTTAGAGGCGAGACATCTCATATCGACACCACCTGTGAGTTTGGAGCAGGGACAATCACAATCACCTTGGAAAGCAATCACAGACCTTTTATTTTGAGCAGAACACTTAGGGAGGGATGAGATAAGTAAGAGCAGTATCCTGTCCCGAGTCTCATTTTCTCCCCACTTGGGTAGAGTGAGGGTCAGGGAAGCGGTGCCATGGCAAACGTGAATTTACCTCCAAAGTCATAGGAAGTGTGTTTGCCGTGCCTGGGAGAGACAGAGCCCCGGACCGGAGAGGACAACCCTGTGCTGTCACTGTGGTTCTGCTCATTTTGCGGCTGCCATACTGGCCACAGGGAGGGCTACTACGGGATTGTCCTTATCAGCTCCAGAGCCCAAAGGAACAGCTTGGGAAGTTCCAGACCAGTGGGTTGTATTGACTACTCCTCCTTCTGTCTGGTGCCCCACACGCCCTCCATCCTATGGGTGTGGTCCTGCCCTGAGGTTCATGATACTGAAGAGATGAATTTTAGCCTCCGACCAACCGGAGTTTGAATTCCCACCCAGCCACTTTGCTTCCATTTCCCCATCCTTAAAAATGGGAAAAATAACAGCTAAATAGGGTTGCCATGAGCTTTAAGTGGGATTTCTGTAGGTAAAGCTCTTAGCCTGATCTCTGGGGCATAGGAAATACTGGAGAATTGAGGATGAGTATGAACACGTTGGTGGGGGCATGGACAGGGTCGTTGGCTGAGCCCTTGCTGACAGTCACGGGCAAAGCGGGGAGTGACAATGGGCTCCCCAAGTGTCGTCCACCGTGGGTATGCAGGCCATAATTATTTACTGAAAGAGAAGGCTGCTTTTCAAAGGAAAAACCAATCTTTAGCATAAAGAGGGTTTTTCAGAGTATAAAGAGGGTTCTGGGGGCAGGGGGTAGATTTTGAAGTATCTATTTTGAAAAATGGTTTCCATGCATTCATTTCCAAATAAAAAGCAAACACTCTAATCACTCAATGGGTTCCTGAAAAGATTTGAGTGAGGGAGGGGGTGCAATCCAGTTGCTTGCAAATGCTTTCTTCTCAAAGCGTTTTGCTTTTCAATGCCTTGTCTGCACCATTACCCCCAACCCAACACTCCACTGCAGATATTAGTTCGGGATGTGTCATAGCTCAGCTCTGGCCTTCCTCACAGACACTATGTGCCCTCCACCTGCCCACTCCCTCATCAACACACACACACACACACACACACACACACGAGGGGAAAGCTGATCTGGGGTTTTCTGGCTACCGGTGCCTTGTGCTGGGCCTTAGAGGAAGATGAGACAGACATTAACCCACATTCAACTTTCCTACTAAATTTCAGAAAAAAGTGCCCCCCTCCCCCCAAGTTCCCTTCCTCTTGTTCTTTTTATGTCAGTGCAGGTCAAGGACACCTGAGGGGGGCAGGCAGTATAGAAAATTCAGGAACTCAGATGGTTCGACATTTTGCTATCCTTTCTGAACAATCTCCCATTCAAATTGTGGGCCAAATGCTATTTTTGTAGCACGTAGCATGAAACAGGAATGATGAATTGTTTGGTGCCGGGGACATAAAATAAAGAAGGACAACGTAGGTAAAAAGAATGCGGCTGTGATTTATGGGGCCTCTTCCAACTTTTTCTCACTTCTCTCAAATAATTCTTCTCAGTCCTAGCACTTAGTGTTACCTTTACCTTTCTAAAGTATGTTTTATGACAAATAACTCCCTCCAATGAGCTGATGATGACCCATTCAACAAAATCCTGCAGCACCTACCATGTGTCAGGTATTATTGAGGAAACCAAAGGTGAGACACCCATGGGGCCAGGGCCAAAGAGCCCACCTAGTGATGCTGGGCACGGTCCGCCATAGATCTGCCTTGGATCCATGGCAGGTTAGAGTCTCCCAACCCCAACTGTTATGGTACAAGCAGAGCCCAAGACTGGGTAGGTGTTGGGTAAGGCTTCTGGAGAGCCCTCAGGACAGCTGAGGTGAGTCATCCCTTCCTAATAGGGGACGTTTAGTCCAGCTCCTAGTAAGGGACACTTGAAAAGCAGGGTGGTGGCTTTTAGAGCAGGCCGCCTAGGCTTGAGTCCTACCACTGCCACCTGCGACATGGGTGACCTGGGGCAGTTTACTAAACCTCTCTAAACCTCAAATTTCCCCTTGGTAAAATAGAGCCCATCTCACAGGGCAGTTGCGAAAATTATTTGAAATGCTCTATGGAGCGCTTTACAAAATCCACTGCAATGATAATAATAAAACAGAGCGCTGTTATAACAACAGTGAGAGCAACCTGAGTGCAGGATGAGGTCCATGGTCAAGGATGAGACTTTCCAGGAGAGGCGGTGCTTTGGGCTTCCAATGAGCACAGACCTCAGGGTTTGAGTCCGTGGAGCAGGCGTCTCCCCAGGGAGAAAAGGAGGTGAAAGGGTCTGAGCGAGGAAGTTTGGTTTCCTTGTTTGGCCGGCCAATTGGCATGTAGGGACAGGTGTTCTGTTTTCGGAATGGTTGTGAGAAGGGGGCCAGGCACCGAGGATGTGGGTCAAACCGATGGTCCAGGCAGAAGGGCCCGGTGAGTCCACAAGCTGCTGAAGGTGGCCCGGAGCACGGAGAAATCGCAAGCTGCTGAGTGTTCTGAGGCCCTGAAAAGAAACACGCGGGTGCTGCAGGTAATGGCTGGGAAGAGTTGAGGCATTTGGTTGCATAGTCAACGAAACATCCAGCAAAGTCTCTACGCTTGGGAAGTTCACTCCATGGGAGAGATAGATGTGACACAAATCAGGTCACCGTCGACAAGAATCCGTACCGGGTTCTCTGCTTTGTGACAATCCGTGGCATGTTAAGTGACAATTACACCGGGGAGGCCTTGTAGCGTTCCAGCCGTGAACTAAGCCCCTGGAGTTAGCCAGTCGGGGACCAAAAGCAGTTCTGCTACTTGCCAGTCATGTGACCCTGGGCAAGAGCCCCAGCCTCTCTGTGCTGTCATTCCCTGTTTGTAAAATGGGGATGATAACATCAATCCTTTTGTTTTTAGGAGGATTAAATATGAAGGCCAAGGATTAGGCACACAACATCATCATTATTATTAATTATTATCACTATTAAAACTAATTCACACATTCCGGCCACCAGAGAGCTGCTTCACCCTTTCAACCAATCATGCATTTCTTCAGTGAATTTTTTAAGTTTACTTATTATTTTGAGAGAAAGAGAGTGCAAGTGGGAGAAGGGCAGAGTGAGAGAGGGAGAGAGAGAGAGAGAGAGAGAGAGAGAGAGAGAGAGAATCCCAAGCAGGCTCCACCCTGTCAGCACAGAGCCCCACGAGGGGCTCGAACGCATGAAGCACGAGATCATGACCTGAGCCAAAGTCGGACACTTAACCAACTGAGCTCCCCAAGCACCCCTCTTCGGGGAATATTTATCAGAAAATGTTTATTATAGTAGCCCTACTATCTGCTTGTCACTCTTCTAGGGTCCCATCAGCTAGTGGTGAACAAAACAAACGGATCTTGTGTGCCACATGCATGCCAGTGGGAGAGAAAAAATGCCATGTGACAGGTGATGATCATAGGCTGTGTGAGTAGAAGTAAAGCCAGGTAAAGCATTAGAGGGAGAAACAGTGACAGCCTCCGCTAAGTAAAATGTAAGCAGAGATCCAAATGAACAGAGCCTGTGAGCCGCCTCTGAGATGTGAGGGAAAAGCCTTCTGGCTGAGGGAACAGCAAAAGCGCAGACCCTGAGGTGGGGGTGTGGCTGAGGAACAGCAAAGAGGCTTTGTGGAGGCTGGAGGGGCGCGAGAGACCATAGAAACAAGGTCAGGGAAGCAGCCGGGTCACAGCCATTTATGTTCTCAAGGCAGTGGGGAGCCACGAGAAGGTTTTGAACGGGGATCGCCATGAGCGGACTATCCAAGATCACTTTGGCTGCCGTGTGGGACGCAGAGAACTGGGAGCAGGAGAAAACAGGGAGACCAGAGGGTCGAGCATGGCAGCCACCAAACTTAAGATAATTCCCGATGAGGGAGTCCCTGGGAAGGTGGTGAGAAGCGGTCAGATTCGGAGTATATTTAGCGCACAGGGTCAACAGGACATAGATAGAAGATAGATTGATGGAAGCGAAAAAGACGACTCAAGGGAAGCATGGATCCAATTTATTGTGCAAACCAGGAATTTTGAGCATCAGAGGGGATGCCTGAGGACTGTCTGGTCGATTGGGATATACAGTGACTTTAATCAGAGATTGTTGGCCAACTGGAAAGACGCTACGGGAGTTTATGGTGAGGAGGAGTTGGTTTGTTGGGGCCCCAGGAGTTGGGAATCCAAGCGTTCTGTATAAGTGATGAGATTTTTGGGGGGTGGCAGTGGAGTTCGTGGGGTCTGGAGCTGATGACCAAGGAAGAGTTCTTAAAGACGTCTTTGGTGCGAAAGGTGATTTTTTTAAAGCACGGGGACAGGACCCGTGGGCAGGAAGAGCTGCCCGGGACCATGAGGAGAGACTGGTTATACACTTGGGAGTCTGGGGAGGTAAAGTCCAGGGGAAGTTTCCAGTGAGATTTTCCTATGCTAAGACCCACAGGATATTGGAGGCCTGGCTATTGTCAAGCTAAGGTTGTTCTTCCCTCGGCAAAGCGTTGTTAGCGTTAAGACAGTGGATTTCTTGGAGAAACATTTTACTCTGAGCCTCAAGTATTTGTCAATGGGCTGCAGGTTATGAGGAAATTTAGTTCTATCTGCCATTTCCTTCTGCCTTTGTTTCCCACATCACTATGGAGGGGTGATGTTGGGGCTCCAGGAAACGGAGTCTATAGGTTTCTGGAGATTAGGCCATCGATAAGATGGCCTTTTTCTTGCGCTTTACTAAGATATTTATAAATAGATGGAGACTCAGGTCCTGCGGGACTATGAGCTCTATCAGTTAACCATTTGTTTTCCCCCTTTCCTTTGTTTTTGGGCAGCCAGGAGTGCCCGAGGAACCTCACACACATCCCACCCTGAGGGTGGGGGTGCGGTGTTTGCAGCCTGTCAGCTTGCCTTATGCTCCCTTGTCTTAGGGTATGTGACGTTTCAGGCGCCTACTAGACATGGCTTAAATATGTGTTAGGAATTCATGACGAGGTGGCATCCTTCATTCGGGAATCACAGTTCTGATGAAAGTTCACGTGCGCATGGAGAAGGCAAGAGCCGCAAGATAGGACCCTGGGCCCTCTAACACTCAGGCCAGGACAAGGGGCGAGGAATCCAGGAAAATGAGACTGCGAAGGAATAGGCAGTGATGTAGGGGAAAGACCAAGAGGGTGGAATGTTCCAGAAACCAAGTTAAGGAAAACATTTCAGAAAGGAGGGGATGATAAAATTTGTCAGATGTGAGGACTGTGAAGGGGCCACAGGATGTGAAGATTTTGGTGACACTGACCACGATTTTGTGGCACCGGCGGGGACAAAAACCCCTTAGGAGTGGGCTCAAAAGAGAGAAAATGGGGGCCGGGAATGCAGATGACTTTTCCAAACAGTTTCAATGGGCGGGGGGGGGGGGGGGGTAGCTGGAAGGGAGTGTGTTCTAAAAATGGGAGAAATGAGAGCACTGGGTACACAGATGGGAATGAAACAGTAGACAGGGCGCTCGTTGGGTGTGTGGGGGGAGGGAGCAGAGTTAACTGCATAAGCAAGGAACAGGTGAGAGGGGATAGGGGCCAGGGCCCATGTCCAGAGTGTGGCTTTCAAGGGCAGCAGACCCAGTTCATACCCTGGAACAGCAGTACCCAAGGCAGAGAGCCTGGCCAGCAGCAGGTAGATCAGCAGCTGTGGCTGCACAGTGTAGACGCTGTCTTCCAATTGATTCCCTTCCCTCAGTGATGTAGGAACCGAGGTCAGTGGCTGGGAATACAGATGGAGAACGAGGTGTTGGAGCTTTGAGGAGGAAAGAGAAGCATGGAGTAGTTGCTCCGGGGAGTGACAGAGCGAACTGAATCGGCTGGGCACTATCTCCAGATTGCTGGGCAGTCCCGAGGAAGCATTTCGATTTCTGGCCATAATCTTACCTCGGTGCCAGTTAAACCAAGTGGCTCTCACGCTGGCCATCGTTGACTGCTCGGGTGTGGACACAGACTACACCTGAATTACATGAAGTTGTGTTAATAATTCTATCACGGAAGATGATATTGTGGAGGGAGTGACCAAAGCGACGGACTTTGAGCTGCGTAAAAAGGCAAGTGAGAAAATGAAGGGTGTTCAAGGGGGTTGAGGCAGCAGAGTGACCATCCCGGAGGACGTAGAATTGTGGGATTCAGGGAATGAGGCAGGTGAGCTAGAAAGACAGGGAGTGGTGGTCAGAAGCTGGAAGGCTGACGTGGCATGTTGGAGCTGCCGGGGTTAATGGCAGCGGTGTGCGTGGCTGAGGCGGGTTGACATGTCGACCGAGTCATGGGCAGGGACAAGGACACCACCGGAAGGGTATGGCGTTGAAATAGCCTCGCTGATGACAGAGTGTTGGTGGGGAAAGATGGGAAGGCTCACCCAAACCTTTGGTCTCCTGCTTTGAAACCGGAAGATGGAGGTGATCCCAGCAGGAAGTTGAGGTTGGAGGAAATGGCTGCTGCTGCTAGACCCTGATTTCCAGAGTGGAGGGTTCGGGCGTCAGAAGCCCTGGGAACTGGAGTCAGATGGAGGATGGACGGAGCCACAGCGGGACAGTGGCCCTGATGGGGGGTGGCCAGAGAAGCTCAGTATCTTAATAGCAACCGTGACAAAGAGAGCCAGAAGGCCAGGTAAGGTTACCACCCCGGTCCTCAGGATTGGTTGGGAAATCTGCTCTGCCCTGACCATCCTCCTTGGCACTGGTCTTCCTGCGGAGGCGAGGAAGGGAAAAGGACATGAGAGAGTGACAGGGAGGAGGGGTGCACGGTGGTCTTACCAGGAGTAAGAGGAACAGGGCCAAACCACAATGCAGGGATGGAACCATCATATCGGGACAAGTGGATCTCCAGGGTTAGCAGAGACTCGCTAAGAGGCAGCAAGTGCAAAGGCCCAGGGGCGGGGAGAAGCCATGCTGGAAGATCCCAGGATGCCTCTGTCTGGGGAATGCCCAGACCACCGTAGGTCCTAGTCCGAAGGAGACTCCAGGAGGGAGACGTCGTCTGCCACGCACAGATGCCCTTATTCATGTTAAAGTAACCACACTGGCATTCTGCTTCCCTGTCTCATCAGTCCGGCTGCTCCCCGTCTGTCTGCACTTTGGAAACAGTAATGAATTAAGAACAAAAGATTAATGCTGTTGGCCTGGTGTATTTATATACTCAACTTCCATGGAAACCCAGCAGGTAGTAAATCAGCCAAAAACCATATTTAATAACTCCTAGTAAAACCCAATTTACTCACCTGCCAACCATGGAAAAGTTGATTGCTTTATCACTGGAACCCCATTCGTTGCAGACCATTATAACTGCCCTACAGATAAGAAATACACTTCCCTTTTTTTTTTTTTTTTGGATAAGGATGGTGCGTTGAAAATGAGCCATAAAATAGCCTAGGAGCAACATGTGTGCTGTTAATAATAGTGCTAGATTACTATATTTGTCATATATTCCAGATCTGTCTACCTGGGTAGCTGGCATCCTTCCTGAATTTTTAACAAGAGTCCTTATAGGGCAGAGAGAGAAGGCAAATAACCACAGACCTGTAAAGGAAGATGTGAAAAGCAGTGCCCTTCCTTCCTGGCTGTTAAAAACGAGTCATTTGGCCTCAGCCTTCGGGGAAGATATTAGCTTTCTAGATCACATCTTATCATACAGTAATTGTATTAGGTTTCCTGGGGACCTTCCTACCTCATGACCTTCTAGCTCAGTGGTTGAGCTGATCAGATTGAAACGATGAGGAAGCATTCATTTCCACCTCATTGATTTCGGCTCTCTATTGTCTGCCTGCGTTTTCTCCGACCTCGCCCTCGTTCATCAACAAGCTGCTTGTTCCTGAGAAAATTCCCGATGCTCTCCAGCTGCTTTCTGGATGCAAGTGCGTTTTGACGCAAGAAGTCTGAACCCGGATGGCTGAGCACGGGAGAGAAGGAAAATGATGCCTGTTGCTGGGTAATTGAGTGCCTTACTTTCCTTCCTCTTGCACCTTTTTCTTTTATTTATAAGCATCAGTTGTTCAAGAGGGCAAAACACTCTCTGCGTCTGATCTGAGCGGCATAGCTGGCATAACGCTAAGTTCCTGTATCTCTTTGGTGACAGAGAACTTGCAAACTGGCATAGGGAAGAATCCAGGATTCAGGACTGCGAGGATAGCTGAGGAACCTGGGCTCTGTGTCCAACTCCATGATGGTGTAAGTGTCCCAGAATCCAGACCTTCCCCTCAGGCAGTGGATTAAGTCAATGCTTGGCTTGAGCTCATGTCTGCAAATAAACACCAGCTCCCAATCAACTCACTAATTAGAGTTCTGCACTTTTGTTTGCGGTGGCCTGGAGTCCTTTCCCTGGCCGAATGATGTCCCTTCAGAACTATTTTAGTCATAAACGAGAGGGCGTCAATTGTACAGCCCTCACTTTTAGCGGCAGGAGCCAAGATTCACTCAATATCTTAATAAATAACAGTTCTTTGCACTCTTTTCTCAACTTAGGCTAGGATGACCCACTCCCAGCACGTTCGAGAATGTCTGTGTGTGTGTTTAGTTTTGTTTTACCATTTTGCTAATACTATGAAAAAAATCAACGCATATGTATTCTGAGATCATCAGCTCATAAATTCAGTCTTGTTTCTGTGTTTCATTTGGTTCCATTAACACCACATGTATTTGTTTCCCTAACGGTATGCTAGGCACCATTCTTCGTATTTTTAAATGTATGCACTCGTTTTTACCCTCACAACAACCCTACAAGATGTATTCTGCCATCATCTGCATTTTACAGATGAGGAAACAGGCACAGAGATGCTAAATGATCCACCCTATTTTATGCAGCTGGAAAGCCCTGGAGCTGGGACCCAGTGGCAATCTGGCCCCAGATCTGGAAGTTCTTAACAGCTTTGCTCTTTTGCCCTTCGGACTGGTAGCACTTCACTTCTCAAGTGATGTTTCTCAAACTGGTCCCCACAGAGACCAGGGGATTAGTGGGTGTATATTCAAGAATTAGGTAAAGTTATTTTTTTTCCAAATAAATATGCACATTTCTTAAACTTGCAAAAGTACAAGCTTTGGACTCATACCATTTGGGGTTCAAATCTAGACATGGTTCTGACTAGTTGTGTGATCTTAGGGGTGTTTTGTTATATCTCTAGCCCGTTCCCTTCTCTACTCTAAGGGGATATTGGTCTTCCTTGTGGGATTATTCCGAAATCTTGTCGGAATTATGTCAGAGTTTGATGACACAACACATAGAAAGCACTTGGCATACTATGTTCAGCGAGGCTGTTGCCTATGCCTCCCCACTCCTCCGTATCCTTGTTTTTCCTTTGTCAGCTGGGTGCAAGGCCTGTGCTAACAGAGGTGCACCTGCAGCTGGTAGGATTGCAAAGGAGCATAGTCATTAGTGTTACTAGTTACTGCTCTCAGTAGAACAATGGACCATTCGCAGGAAGTGAGAGTGTTCAGGGCAGGGGTCAGATCATCCAGAAGAGACAGTGGTTTGTAGACAGTTATATAATGTAGTGAAGCTAAAGACAAGAGGAATGATAAAATATCCTATTCTTCTGGGAGACGGGAGCCAATGATTCTAATTTCAACTTGCCATCAACTTGTGGTATGTTCTTGGATCCGTCTGAGCCTCCATTTTTATCTCTACGATGGAAGAACTTTTAGTAGATCCATTCTCTTAAATTATTTTAGACCCAGAAACTTTCATCAAGAAAACTAAAACCCCCAAACCATATTAGTTTCATAAAGCGTGACAACTTTGACCAAGTCATAGTGTTGTCTAGAGCCTAATGGAGAGAAGGATTCCATAGCAAGACAGAAATCTGTGATGAATCAGCAATGTATGCCAGGGCTGCAAAAGGCAGATAGGCCTCCCAGTAAATATCATCCTGTCTGAAAGAGAAATAGGATAAATGGATAAAAGGGAATATTTCAGGCTCAACCAGGCAGAGAGATGCTTGACTCAGTTTACTCTCGTTAGCAACCAGTCTATTAAATGATTTTAGAATTTTTTCCAGCATCCCTTAGTCTCTATGATTCTAAATCTCAGAGGGAAAATACTAAAAAGCTGGACAATAGTTAAGACTTTGAGAAGAATTTGGATGGTTAATTACTAAAAGTGTCCTAACCAAACTCAGCAGATAAAGTGAGACTAATATATCCTTTGCACTGGAACATGAAGCCCAGCCACTATGATATCATTTTTGCCGAAAGGCTCACTTTAATTGAGAGACAAGAAGTAAATTAGGCTTTCAGGAAACAGGGGTTAGTACCAGATCATCATATTTGGCTGTGGAATGTTTAACCTTCTCTTACAGGCACCTGCTCCATGTAATTTACTGTCTTGTGGGATGTTTCAATAGCCTTTCGCTAAGGGATGAATAATGTCCCACTAAATTGCTCGAGGAGAAAAAAAAAGCCACAGCTGGGCGAGATGCTTAGCAACTTTTACTGTGTTGAAGAGATTTGCCAAACTCAGCAATTTGAGGCAGTGGAGATCCATCATTGTGTTCACGAGGTGCCTTGGTACCAACCAGGATGGAGCCTTTCCTTGAGCAGGAAAAGAAATACCCTTCATTAAAGTCCTGGGGAGAGACCTGCCCAAATGCTCACCAAACCTCCAGCAACTGGCACCCTCAGGACCAGGTACAAGCTCCTCGCCCTGGATATAAAATATTGGTGGAAGAGAACTTGCAAAAGATGAAGGGGGGTGGGGGTGGGGAGTAACATTCAGCAGCTATCCTCAGCTGCAAATTGGATTTTATCGGAAAAGAAGAGAAACAAATGTTTTCAGATGAAGGACAGTTAACAATGTAAAGGCATAGTTTTTAAGTATACTCAAAACTTATGTTTAGAGAATGCCTCCTCCGTTAGTAAATCATTTTCAGTGTTTACTTTTAAAAGGTGGGCTCCAAGCCTATTAAACTAGTCATCGGAAGTTTGTTGGACTGGATGAATTTGACCATCTTATGAGAGTAGGTGGGACCATAGGACATTAAAGAGTAAAAAAAAAAAAAAAAAAAAAAAAACCTAGCATTGTTGATATCCTTTTTTTTTTTTTTTTTTTTTTTTTTTTTTTTAATAATCCAACATCTTGGCTAAGTCACTCCAGCAAAACTGGGATTCTAATTCTTGTCTACAAATTGAGAGGGAAGCAGTGGGAAGTAAAAATGAACCAAATGATTTAAGTCCATGTTTTCAAGTATTTCGGTCACAGATTATTTACAAAAAGCCCACAAATATGCTGTGACCTTGAAAACTAAAAGTTGGCCCTGCCTTGTCAGTAGATGCTACTGGTTTTCAAGTGTGTGTAAATGCCGATGTACTGGGCAGGTGTAAAAGCCATCAGGGAAACCATGAATCTTCTCCTCTCTCTCTCTCTCTCTCTCTCTCTCTCTCTTTTTAAAATATTTTCATTTATTTTTGAGAGACAGAGAGTGCAAGCGAGGGAGAGGCAGAGAGGGAGCCACAGAATCTGAGGCAGGCTCCAGGCTCTGAGCTGTCCGCACAGAGCCCGACTCAGGACTCGAACCCACGAACCCTGAGATCAGGACCTGAGCCCAAGTCCGGGGCCTAACCCACTGAGGCCCCCGGGTGCCCCAAGGAAACCATACTTCTAAATTGTGCTTCTCCATATCTGACATGTTTGTACTTTTTGATCCAGTGGATGCACTCTCATTTGCCCAATCAGCACGTGGAGAGACGCTTAACATCATTAGCCATGTCGAGGTTAAAATCACAGTGAAATACCACTTCACACCTGCTAGAACGACTATAATAAAAAAGGGAACAGCTAGTGTTGGGGAGGATCTAGAGAAATTGGAACCCTCATAGGCTACCGGGAGAATTGTAAAATGGCAACACACAGTGAAAAACAGCCTGGCAGTTCCTCAAAAATGTTAAGCACAGCGTCATTATATGACCCAGACATGTCTGTCCTAATAACATACTGAAGAAAAATGAAAATACATGTCCATTTAAATACGAATGCTCATAGCAGCATGATTCCTAATAGCCAGACCTGGAAATAACCCCAAAGGTCCAATGGATGAGCAGATAAATAAAATGTGGTATATTCATGCAATCTGGCCATGAAAAAAAAAATGAAAAAGAAGAGAAGAAAAAAGAAAAGGAAAGAAAAAAGAAAAGGAAAGAAAAAAGGAAAAGAAAGGAAGTACTGATACATGCTATAACGTGAATGAACTTTGGAAATGTTACAGTAAGTGAAAGAAGCCAGATGTCAAAGACCACATATTATAGGATTCCATTTATATGAGAGGCCCAGGATAGGCAAATCCACAGAGACAGAAAGCAGAATCGTTATTGCTTAGGACTGGGGAATCTGAGGGAAATGGAGAGTGACTGCCCCAGGGTATAGGATTCTTTCTGAGGTAATGAAAATGTTCTAGAATTGATTGTGCTGATGATTGCACAAGTCTATGAATATACTAAAAACCACTGGCTTATACACTCTGAATGGGTGAATTATATGGTATATGAATTATATCTCGATAAAACTAGTATATAAGAAAAAGAAATAGCCTGGGAGACAAAAAAAAAACCCAGAATATCAATAGTCTAGACTAGATAAATAGAATAAGGAATTAATGGATCAAAAAAGAGGCAGGAAACATACCATTAAATCAGTATGTGATAAAATTTGCATTCCAAATCGGTAGTGAGATAATGGAACTATTTCATTTATTAGTTCAATAAATTGTGACAAAAAAGCTGGTAATTTATCTGTGGAAGAAAAGCGATGTTAGATACTATGCTCACGGTATATATAAAAAACAAATTCCAAATGAGCTAAGATGTAAATGGACACAACAGTCTACAAGTGTTTAAAAAACGGGCAATCTTATCATATGGAAGGCTTTTCTAAATAAGAAATAGAACCTAAGTGTTCTAAAGAAACAGGCAGGTAATTTTCATTACCTAAAAATCAAAACACTGACAAAATGACAAAGTTTAAAATTAAGCAAGACTATAAAATACTGCTACAGACATATCTTTAATGAACAGAATATGGAGGGAGGTCTTACGAGTTGATAAGTTAAAAAAATATCAACAATTTTAGAAAAGATAGGAGCAGGTAATGAACTGATATACCCTTGAAAATAAACTCATGGAAATTTAATGTAAAAAATAAAGTGCTCTTATTTATTTTTTTTTTTTACCTACATGACTGGCAAAAATTAAAAAGACTGAAACTATCTAATGTTTAGATAAAGATATTCACTCCCACACAATGGTGGTTGGAGATAAATGGGTCTCTCTAGGGGATCAAAATTTGTCCAAGTCCATATAATTTTATATTCATACTATCTTTGTAGTTCTAATTTAGGAACCTAGCCTTAAAAATTTCTTTCAGGTGCAAAAAAAATATAAGTAAAGACTATTGCAACACTGTTGGTAATAATAAAAAATTAAACAAAGGGCTGGGGGCTCATTACCTAAACTCAGGTATATTCTTACCATGCGTATTATACATAGAAATATATAATGGAAATACGGAAATATACATGGAAAGACTTCCAAGATGTATTCTTTTTTTTTTAAGTTTATTCATTTTACTTTGAGATACACACACACACACACACACACACACACACACATATGGAGAGAGAGAGAGTGAGAAAGAGAGAAAGAGAGAGCACATGCAGGGAAGGGGCAGGAAGAGAGAGAATTACAAGCAGGCTCTGCACTGTCAGCACAGAGCCCAATGCAGGGCTCAAACTCACTAACCGGGAGATCATGACCTAAGCTGAAATCAAGAGTTAGATGCTTAACCGACTGAGCCACCCAGGCGCGCCCAAGATATATTCTTAAAGGGATGAAAAGCAAGTTTCAAAACAATAAGGATGGAAAGAGACCATTTGTGTAAAATGGATATGTAAACATAAAAAAAGCATAATAGCTAACATGATTACCATAGGGCATGTGATATACTGGGGAATGTTCCTCTTACACTATGCTTATTTGTTTCCACTAAATAGGTATTTCTGTATTATTCCATCAATTTTTTAAATCTTTTCTTTAAAGTCAAGGTGGCTATAATGCGGTGCACTTTCAGGTTTACAATATGGTGCTTCGACACTTTTATACTATACTCAGTTCATCAAGTTTATCGATGCTTAAGATGGTAAAGGACTCGGGTTAGATCAATTCAAGCTTCTTTCCAACTCCCTATCTCTATGAGCCTCTATAAGGATCTATAAGCACCTTCATCTGCTTTCATCTGGGCAGAGGCAGACAACTGGACTTCGCCTGCATTAGGCTTTCCAGCTGAAGTCACAGCTCATCTGATTAAATATACCAGTATTTAGCTCTCTTGCTTTAACCAATGGCCCCTGAAGTAAACCAGTTGTAGGTCAGATTATAAAACAGTAAGCTCATATTGGCATTAAAATTAAGCTGTGTATCTGGGTGCATAAATTAGGAGCTGGCCCACAATGGGGTGCCTGGGTGCTGAAGACAGTGCTGCTGTTGGTTTTCCCCAGTTAGATTGTCTGTGCAAAACTGGACATTCGTGTGGTCCGCCAAAGAGGAAAACATAGACAGGGGAATGCAGGCTTTTTTGTGGCTCCCCCCACATGTCCTTTGGCCCTGTGCTGCCTGGGAGGACAGATGGGTGAGCAAAATGTCTAGGGAGGGTTTTGGGCCATGTGGCCAGAAGTCTACATGAGATGCAGAAACACGGCCCCCTACAATGTAGCCTATCTCAGCCAGGAAACTTTGGTTGCAAAGATCAGAAAACTTCTCAAGCTATCATTAACACTTACCAGTATAAAATATAAAGCTCCCGCTGGGCCACAGAGAACAAAACTAGGACCTGAAAGTTTGGAACTGGGACCTCTCCATCTTCCTCCCTGCTCCTTCTCTCTCTCTCTCTCTCTTTCTCTCTCATACACACACACACACACACACACACACACACACACACACACACCTCTTCTTCTCTGGGACCAAATGTTCTTTCTATCATCCTTATTTTTCTTGGATTCTGTCTGTCCACCCACCCATCCATCTGTCTGTCTGTCCGTCTCTCTCTCTCTCTCTCTCAACTGGCTTTCTTCACTTTCAAAAGTTCAAAATGACCTTTCACTTCAGGTATGCACCAACTCTACCTTTAGTTAACCAACTCCACCATTAGTTAACCAACCCCACCCTTAGTTAACCAACTCTGCCATTAGTTAACCAACCCCACCCTTAGTTAACCAACTCCACCATTAGTTAACCAACCTCACCTTTAGTTAACCAACTCCACCATTAGTTAACCAACCCCACCTTTAGTTAACCAATTCCACCATTAGTTAACCAACCCCACCCTTAATTAACCAACTCTGCCATTAGATAACCAACCCCACCTTTAGTTAACCAACCCCACCCTTAGTTAACCAACTCCACCATTAGTTAGCCAACCCCACCTTTAGTTAATCAACTCCACCATTAGTTAACCAACCCTACCTTTGCTATTCCAATTCTCAGTCACAAAGAGACAAGTCTGGCTGTCACAGACCCACCTAGGAAGCTCCCCTGCCCTACCTGGTTCTGTGATTGCGCCTCATCTCAGCAGTTGGGCACAGATTCTCCGGGAAGGAGACAAGAATGGGAGGAAGACCATTGAGGGCGTGGCAGAGTGTCAAGTCAAAAGGGCACTTGGAACAATACAGCCTCTTCCGTAGGGGTCCCCTTGTGACCCTCCTGATGCTTGTCATTCAGCCTCTTCCAAAGAACCGGGAAGGGGGGCTCCCTGCAGCTCATTCCAGTTTGGAGTGACTCTAGCCAGACTGTGGTTCTTTTTGGCCTTGACTCTGAGTCCTGCCTCTCTAGGTCTTCCAGCCCTTCACTCTAGTCTCCCCTCTGGGGTTACCCATGACCATCAACTCCTGGAAGCCTAAGCAGGGGCATATTCCTGAAAGCTACATTTCCACAAATCAGTATGAGGTGGGCTAAGAAGAAAACCCCTTCTATACACGCAGATCTTCTACCTCTGCATTCTGACTCTCTGCACCACTTGGTTGGCTGTTGGTTTCGTAGTTGAACTGGAATCCATGAACTCACACATTCATTCGTTCATTCATTCATTCAACAAATATTTATTACATGCCTATTATGTGGTAAGTATTACACCAGGCACTGGCATACAGTGTGACTGAGGGACACATCTCTGCCCTCATGGAGTTTGTGGTTCAGTAGGGAGATGGTTGTTAGAAAAGCAACATCATTATCGCCATGACAAAAGTGTTGAGGAAGGAAGCACGGGGAGCTTGGAGACGGTAGGATGGGAGACTGGCCCGGCCTGGGTGATCGGGAACGTCTGTCCCTAGGAAGTGACCCTGCAGCTGAAGTACAGTAGTAGTATGAGGGGAAGTCAAAGTGGCATCTCTCCACTTGGCCAGAAGAACAAGGAAGGGACTATTACACACTTGGGGCAGGCAAGTGACGTGACCTTAGTGTTATTTTTTTAATGTTTATTTATTTATTTTGAGAACGGGGAAGGGGCAGGGGGAGAGGGAGAGAGGATTGCAACCAGAATCCTTGCTGTCAGCACCGAGCCTGATGTGGGGCTCGAACCAATGAACCACGAGATCATGACCTGAGCCGAAATTGGACGCTTAATGGACTGAGCCACCCAGGTGCCCCCATAGTGTTATTTTTAAGAGATCACTTTGCTCTGTGGACAGTAAGTCAGGGGGACCAGGAGAAGCTGGAAGAGAGCAGATCAGAAATACTGTGAATCTCCAGACTGGGGGTGGGGGAGGATGGGGAGCAGGGCTGGAAAGAAGTCAAAGAAGTCAATAGACTTTAAAATCTATTTTGAAGGCAGAATCATGAGGTTTTGTGATGGTTTGGGAGGGAAGGGAAAGAGGTGACTCTCTGTAAGTCATATTTATTGAGAGAAAAAACGTCAACAGTGTACAAGTGTCATAAACTCCGTGCGGGACCCCCTACGTAAGAGATGCTCAGGTGACATCAGGTGGAGATGCCAGGACTCTAAGTGCAGAAAATGCCTCAGCCAAAGCCTGCAGTAATTGTAACCAGAGTGCAGTGGCCAGCCGACATCTGACTGCTCATGAGCCAACTATATTCGGTGGTGACTCTCATAGATCGAAGAATTCTTCTCTCTTTTGTAACTATGGAACCATGACAGTCAAAATGCAAGCACTTGTGCGGTGAATAAAGCATCTTGAATAAATATGTCCATCTTTGGCATTGTTTTGGAATTGAGAATGTCCTACTAGGCTCGGTCTGCATCTTACCCTGACGCTACGATTGTACTCGACTTTCCCTCCTCGCTCACCCCTGTGCTTATTGTCTTGTGTCCTCCTGAAGGAATTCATGGTGGGCTCTCGGGCTTCCTGGGGGAGGATGTGTTATTCGGTGGCACCTTATAGAAAGACAGGCTCATCATTAGGGCCACGATGCATGCAAGCATTGCTCTGATGATTAGTGACACCTTCAAAAAGAGTTGGTCCAAAGCTAGCTGCTCAGAGCTGCAGAGTAGGACGAGGGGTGGTCCCTAGAACTGTATGCCTGGGGGTCAGCCTAGAGCCATCAGAGGCAGGGCAAAGAGTACACACACAGGGAAGGGCAGAGTGGGGAAGAATTCAGGCTTTCTGAATTCCAGACCCTTTACCCCATGCCACACCGCACCTCCTGCCATTTCCTCCATGCCCACAGGAGGGGAGGCTCCTAGAACCCCCAGGAGCTGGCCTAACCTACAGATTCCCATCTGGGGCGTGCCCAGGAATCTGCATTTATAATGACTTACAGTGATTCAATGCAAGGAGCTCTCAGTCTTGTGGTCATCACTGTTTTCCCTTGGGGTGCTAGTCTTGACCTCTGCCAAGTTTTAGATGAGCTGTCAGACTCTGTCCTGTCCCCCTGCTCCCCACCACCAACTCGCCCCATTAATCAATTTGGAGTGAAGGTCCCGGGGCCCAGAGAAGCCTCTGACTCATCTTTAGCCAAGCCCTGGCAGGCCTCACTGTGGAACGAGCAGCTTCTCCCATGGCTGGGTCTTTATCCATGTGCACACAGGCTGCAGACCTGGAGCCCTGAGGGCCTTGCTGCAGCCAGACTTCACCAGCGCCAGCGTGACCCAGGTGCTTCCAAGGTCATTGGCCAACAAAGGAAGGAGGGGGTTGGACGCGTAGCCACAAGTGGAGGTGGGGTGAGAGGGCCAGTGTGTACAGGGCTGGTGGCTTCCTCTTCCAAGACTTCCCTCGAGGGGCCAAGGAAGCTCTGGGATTACTTCTAGCTCTGGGATTGGCCTTGACCGTGTCGCAGAAGACAAAAGTGCCTCCTGGTGGGACAGGGGACAGAGAATAAGAGCGGTCAGCTCCCGTTCTGGCTCGGGACTTCCAAGTCTTCCTTCTTCTCTGGAAGCATCGTTCAGATCACGTCTGAAAAGCAGAGGTTCTGCCCACTGAGGTTTCCTTTTCATTGGGAAACGTCACCCAACTTACAGGGCCACGGGCTGATTCACAGCCTGGCTCGTATTCAGACGCACATTTCTGGAAATGTGGTACCGTACTGGCTTCTCCACACCTATCAGCTCCTCTACACCACTCTGGGTATAGAGGAAAGGTCACGTCCAGGCAGAGGGGACGTCGTCGGGGGAAGGCAGGTGGCCACGAAGACCTGTTGGCTCCAAGTGCCATCGAGATTGGTGAATTGACCGCCGTCCTCAGTCTGGCCCCATCTTGCTGTCTCAGAGTCCAAGAACCATTTGGTCTGGGGATGTTGCCTCGCCCTAACAAAACGTCATTGGGCATACAACTGGCATGCCAGTTTTTAATTTTAGAATGAGAAATGTAGCTGTCAGGTGGACCAGATGTTCACATCAGCCTGACTACTAACACTTTCTCTCCCTGTGGACAAGTTATCTGGGAAGCTGAATATGAAAACATTGTTTGGTAAGAACAGAGCTAGAGGAGAATGGACTATATGTAATACAGAACTTAAGGTACTTAGGGTTTGTTTTAATCAGCTATGATAGGAGACACAGGCACGGGCATGACTGCCAAGGAGGAAGAGGTGTTTTATACTCTGGTCCCCAGAAACAGGAGGCACAGAACACCACGCAGGGCACAAAAGGAAGCACCAGGGTTGGCCAGGAGGGAGAGAGAGCAGGGGAAAGTGTGGGCAAGGGACTTTGAGTTCCAGGAAGGAATGTACGAGCAGGGCAGGCAGGCTTGAGATTGGCTAGTTTGAATAATTTCAAGGCTCTGGGGTGTAGGGATTGTCCCCAGTTGTCTGATACCTGGCCCTGGGGTGATCAGGTCAGGGGGACAGTGGCCCTGAGTGTGACCCTCTCACACAGGAGGTGGTTGGAATAGTGGCTCTGGATTAGTGGTTTATGTGAAAGGCACACTCCAAGATGAGTTGTTTGCCATCCTTAGGAATTGGCTAACTCTGGGGAGGACAGTTCCTCCAGGGTTACCAAGGCGCCAGGATGTCAAAGCCTAAGAATATACAATGACAAGACGTGATTAATACGATATGTGATTTATGTATGTGTGTATGCAAATAATTTGAATGTTTAAAGGATTAGCCAACCAGTTTATTCCCCATACATTTGTTAACTGTCTACTATGTATCAGGCCCCACGAACAAGGTACGCATATGGCACCTGGCCCATTGGAGCTCAGCGTTTAGCATCAGTCTCGGAAATAAGGATACACCTGGCTGGTCGATCCTAGACTTACTGTTGGCTAGACAGGCACTACCAACATTTGAACCCATGACTTTCCCTTTCCTGACTTTCTACGCCTGTCCCACCCACATTCTAAAGGACACCATGGCACAATGATACTCTAGTTAAGTCATAGACCACTCTGTCTGGCTCGGTAGCCTTTCAAGTTCTTGCGAGGGACTTTACATAGCTCAGTTCTGTGCCGATTTCACGATTTGACGGGCACTTTTCCAAGAACCGTCTCCAGACTGATTTCACACATTCCAAGATGGAAAAATTGGGGGAGGGATGTTTTTGGATGTCCTCTACGTTGATTTCCTGGGTGAAGGTGTCCCCGAAACTTATCAACTCCCACTGTCCTTGGAAACAACCCTCATCACACTCCCCACGTGGGTCTCCGCATGAGCCTTCAAGGGGCTCCGGCAGACTCGTCTTGTGGTTTATACACAGTCCCGAAAGCCTGAAGGAGGGGATCGGCATGGAACACAGTGAAACACGTGGGTGATTGTGGCAATTTCCAACTCACAGGTAGGGCTTGCTCTGCAGAGTGGTGTTCAGGTCAGGATTGTGCAGCTCGCAACACAACTTTCAATAGAAACAATGTCGTAAAAAGTCACTGCTCACTCCGTGTCTGTTTCCCCCAGGTTGACTTCCCTTTCCCAAGAAGAGCCAGCTGTAGAGATGAGCAGTTTACTGGGGGATTATGCAATTAACTGAGAGATGAAAACCGTGCAGAGTGAAGCAGACAGCACAGAGAGGCCATCGGCACAGAAACATCCAGGACCACTCCCGAGAAGGCTCCATTCGTGAAGCCAGGAGAGGTGGAAATTGGTCACTGTTGATGAAGTAGGGACGTGAGGGTGTACAGACGGTGCGACGTCCTGTGGGGCCAGACCTAGCCCCAGTAGGCAAGTAGCCTTCACCATTAACGTGCTCTTCATTCCTGCGCCCACCTCTGCTTCCGTAAATGCCAGCTACAGTATCAGTCAGGATGAGTTTCGGCTCCACAGGACACGAAAACCTACCTAAACGTGAACGGGTTTTGGGGCGCCTGGGTGGCTCAGTCGGTTAAGCGTCCGACTTCGGCTCAGGTCATGATCTCGCGGTTCGTGAGTTCGAGCCCCGCGTCGGGCCCTGTGCTGACGGTTCAGAGCCTGGAGCCTGTTTCAGATTCTGTGTCTCCCTCTCTCTCTGACCCTCCCCCCGTTCATGCTCTGTCTCTCTCTGTCTCAAAAATAAATAAACGTTAAAAAAAAAAAGTAAAAAAAAAAAAACGTGAATGGGTTTCTCTCCCGTGTAACAGAGCAATTGTAGTGTTCGGCAGAGAGGACAGTGGGGTTCCACCGAGGTCGCTGGCACCCAGATTCCTTCCGGCTCTTTCCTCTTCCATCCCAGGCGTGAGTCCCTTGCTGTCCCTTCCCAAGGTGGCCACTGTCGTTCCAGCCGCCGGCGGGGCTGTGCTCGGAAGGGAGGCCGGGAAGAAGGCCACCCTTTGACCACATTGTCCAGTCTTTCCACTTACATCTCCCTGGCCCAAATCTAGCCACGTGACCACAACTAAGTGCAAGAGAAATTGGGAGACAGTCATTCGGCGGGACGCACTGCCACCAAGTGAAATCAGATCTCCACTCCTGAGGTGGAGAGGGACCACGGTCGATGTGGGTGCCTAGCGATCATTGCCACAGTGGATGTGGAATTATGTGCTCTTACGTGAATGTCACTGGACGTTGAGGAGGTAATAATAACGACTGCCTGGTAGGATTTACCGTGTTTGTGCGGAGTACCGGGCTAAGGGTTTAAAATGCATTCTGTCTTCATTCTCCCAGTAATGGTACGAATGAGGTGATCACTATCCCAGTTGAAAGATGTGGAAACCAAGGCCCAGAGGACACGCCAGTGCATGGGGGAGCCGGGGTTTGAATCCTGCATGTTTTAACCTTTCGGCTGAGAGACCAGCGAAGGTCTGAAAACGTAGCGGAGCCCATCTGTGTGGGACTCGGGGCTCTCCCGGCCCGTGGCGGCAGCCGCGTGGGCTTCCCGTGGCTGAAGCTGGAGTCTTCTTGTCAACACGACTGATGGGAGCTCGCCCTCCTGCCTCCTGCCGGGTGGGGCTGAGCCGAGACCTCGACTTTCTTCAGGTCTCCTTGCCACCGCGCTGCTCTCATTAGCTCACCAGGTGCCACCTTGTCAATCCCACTTTCCTTTAGCGTCAGCCACTGGTTGCTTCAATTATGTTGTTGTGGTCGTGGGCAGAGAAAAGGCCACTAGCTGCAGCAAAGGCACCTGCCAAATTAGGAATGTGTCGCTTTGCCAGCCCGTGTCAGGGATCCAGGCGAACACGGACAGGAAGTGCGGCTGGAGTGGAGGCCAGGAGGGGGGAGCGTGGGCAGGGAAAGCCGCGTCCACACCGGTGGAAGCACCTACATAGGCACCAGACACCCCGGGGACCTCAAGGCGGTGCTGTAGCTGATCTCATCTGACACCAGCCTGGTCAGTGGGCACTATTATTATCCCCACTTTACAGATAGGCATCCTGGACCCTGGGGATGCAGGCGTTTCCGCAAAGTCACTCAAGTTGAAACACAGAGGAGCTGGGTTCCTTTTTTTATTTTTTTAAATATTTTTTAATGTTTCTATTAGAGAGAGAGAGAAAGAGAGAGAGAGAGAGAGTGGGGGAGGGGCAAAGAGAGAGGGAGACACAGAATCCGAAGCAGGCTCCAGACTCTGAGCCATCAGCACAGAACCCACACACCTCGAGATCATGACCTGGGCAGAAGTTGGACGCTTAACCGGCTGAGCCACCGAGGTGCCCAGAGCTGGATTCTTTCTCAGATAGGGAGCATCCAAGATGGGGAGGCAAGATCAAGAGTGAGAATAAGGGCCAAGCTAGGGGTCATGGAGAAACAAACAGTAAAGTTGGAACCAAAAGCCAAGGTCAGAGTCTAAAGCTGGAGGACGGAGGAGGGGTCAGGAATGGTCACCTTCCTTCCTTCCTTCCTTCCTTCCTTCCTTCCTTCCTTCCTTCCTTCTTTCCTTCCTTCCTTCTTCCTGTTTTTATTTCTTTATTTTGAGAGAGAGAATGAGTGTGTACACTTGAGCAGGGAAGGGGCAGAGAAGGAGAGAGGGAATCCCAAGCAGGCTTCTCACTGTCAGCACAGAGCCCGACACAGGGCCCAGTCCCACGAACCGTGAGATCATGGCCTGGGCTGCGTTCAAGAGTGGGACACTCGACTGACTGAGCCAGCCAGGCACCCCAGAAGGAGGCCTTTTCTAAACTCAGAGGGGGACCTTTCCTAAGTCATGCAAAGATGCTTCCCAGGCCAGCAGCAGCTTTGGAAGTAGATATGGGTCAACCAGAGGATGTTGCTTTCCCTAAGGCCTCACCTCTGCCCCCGAGTTCCCATCCTAACACACACACACACACACACACACACACACACACGGACACAAAGTGTCTCCTGGAGGGCACAAATCCGAAACCCAGGTGTGTGTAGGGACTTCATGGGATCTGTGGTGGGTAGGATCCCGCCCTAAATGCCACCTCGTGAATGGGGCTCTCAGGACTCAGACCCTAAGTCATGGCCCTCTGCTGAAACCCCGACCCCTTATCTGCCCTCCTTGTGCTGAATCGCTCTAGTTACTTACGTTTAAGCCTTCCCTTCCCTAGCACGTTCCCAGTCTGGTTGAGCTCTGTCTCCTCCAGCTTAAAAACAGTTTTTAATCATGACAGTTCTGCCAGTGTCAGGGAGGGAGGTCCCCAGACCTGGAGAAGGGTGGAGTCTGTGCTCACGGTCTGGATTGTGCAGACCGAAGCTCATTCTGAAATGAACAAGACTCACCCTGCTGTTTGCACAGTTGCCTTGGTCTGCCTGGGGTGGGCGGGGGGGCTGCCTGCCGTGGGCAGGGCTAACTGGTGGAGGGAAGACCGTGCCCAAGCCCCATCCTCCTCCCTGCTCAACCCCTGCCCCTGGCATGCCTCAGCACCCGGGCAGCTGCGAGGAGGAGGGAGGGAGGGGCCTCACCAAGGGCCTGCTGCTCCCATGAACTTAATTTAAGCGCAGCCCAGCCGCCCAGCCTCTGAGGCCTGGGAGCTGTGATGGCAAAGTAGCTCACGTCCAGAAGATTCCTTCTTGCTTCTCCAGGGAGCAGCCAGGCTGCCTTTGGCGCCTCTGTTAGGCCCCAGACCGGAGAGCTAGAACCAGCTCCTTCCGGGGCAGGGCAGGGGTCGCTCGGTGGGAACTTCTCTCAGAGGCCCCAAGGATCTCCCCCAAGGATTGCACCCCCACCCCCAGGAGATGCTGTGTTCCCAGGGGCTGCCGGTATTTGTAGAGTTGTTCTTTAGACGTTTCCCATCGATCCGAACTGTACCCAGGCAGTGGTCTTACAGAACAAATAGCAACTAGTCTCGCTGGTGAGGTGGGGCAGGCGACGGAGGAGGAAATCTGAGCCCGGATTTTAAATTGTCGGCCTGTCGTCAAGTGTTTTATGGAGCCCGAGACTCTGGTTGCTAAGTGGTCGGCCCCACACAGCTTGGCCCGTTCCTCCCACCTCCTGCTCCCCGTGGGCCGTTCTCATGACCCCTGGGAGCTCTGCAGAGACCTTGACGACGAGGACATAGCCCACCAGCCTGGGAATGAGCTCCCGCAGGGGGGCCGGTGGCAGAAAGTGTGTGTCCAGGAGGGTGTGAACCAGCGCGAAGGCAGTGAGTTCCCTCTCTGGGAGGTCCAGGCTGGCTCTGCACCGAGGGAGGTTCATAGGGACAGCCACACTGCGCTCCCATGGGGCCAGAGAGTTTGGACACTTGGCCGAGCTTGGCTTGTAAGCCCTGCTTTTGAAAGATTGTTCCCTTATTTGGACGTGGCCTCATTGATCCTCCCCAGAGGCTAGCCATGTGCTTTCTGGTCTTCAGGTGAATGAACCAGAACTTGAAAGGGAGCTACCTTGATGAGAAGGAGAATGCTCGGATGCAGCCGTGGGCCAGGCTGGGGCGAGCTCTCCACTGACCGGCAGACGGGTGTCTAGGCTAATGCAATTGAGCACCTCGTTCAACGTCCTTGCACAAGCAGAGATGCAGAACAAAATGGCGGCAGAGACTGTAGGAGAACTTTGGAAGAGAGAGTGGATGTAGGGAGCTGCAGAGGGGAAGGGAGGAGAACCTGGGAGCCTTAACTCTGTGGTTCCACCAACTTCCTGGGGTTGGAGGGAGACTCTCGAGGTGCGTAGGCCATGATCAGTTCTTCCTTGACATGGGAGGACCTAAAGTACTGGCCTTATTCAGGAGGGCGCTTGGGGACCGTCAGCCTAGCTTTCGCTCCTGGTGCTCCCTGCAGGCACACAGGTGCACAGGGGTCACCCTGGGATCTGGGGTCTGTAAACTACGGACCAGTGCTCCCCAAGAGCAATAGCGTACAAGCCACCTATACGACTTTAAATTTTCTAGGAGATACATTACAAAAGTAAAAGGGACAGGTGAAATTCACCTTAATGGTATACTTTATCAACCAAATATCCGTATGGGATCATCATGATAGAACCTAGATCTATAATAATGATCGTTGTAGATCCTCATCGTGCCTGAGCGGCTCAGTTAGTTCAGCATCTGACTCTTGATTTCTGCTCAGTTGATGATCTCATGGTTCATGAGATGGAGTCCCAAGTTGGGATCTGTGCTGCCAGCAGGAGGCCTACTTGGGAGTCTCTCTCTCTCTCCCTCTCTCTCTGTCCCTCCCTCTCTTTCTTTCTCTGTCTCCCTCTTAAAAAACAAACAAACAAACAAAACCTGCAGGTTCTGTGGGAGAAAAAACAGCGAGCGAGGCAGAAACCTGGCTGTCCTCTGCCACTCGGTGGCTGTGTGACCTTAGGCAAGTAACCATGGGCTGAACATACTAGACCATCCCCGCGTCCCCACATCTCTTGGTCTCCATGCCAGTCTAAGAGCACCTCAGATGGGGAATCCTGTTAATTGTGTGTGTGCGTGCGTGTGTGTGTGTGTGTGTGTGTGTGCGCGCGCGTGTCTGAGGGACTGTGAGGCAGGCACTACCTGGAAAAGGCATCCATGAGATGATGGGAGCCGCTGAGTCCCACAGAAGCGGTGGGTTGGGGGACCTCATCCTCCCAAGAGAAAGGGACTTCATTTAAAACATCCAAGAGGGGCACCTGGGTGGCTCATTTGGCTAAGTGCCCGGCTCTCGATCTCGGCTCAGGTCACCGTCTCATGGTTTGTGAGATCGGGTCCGGAGTGGTTCTGAGCTGACATCGCGGGCCCTGCGTGCGATTCTTTCTCTCTCCCTCTCTCTCTGCCCTTCCCCTCACCTCTGAAAATAAATAAATAAATTTAAACAAATAGAAATGAAACATAAGCCTCCAGGTGAGAATACTCCAGATGAGTTGAAGGAAACGACAAGGCTAAAGGAATTTATTCCCTGCGTTCTGGAGTCTCACCGCAGGTGCTGTGGGTGGGGGGAGGGCAGGTCTGGCTGCACTGGGGCTGTGACCAGCTTTCCCGGGGAAAACAGAGCCCTGACTGGTAGCACGAGGTAGGCTCTCCTACTACGACTCATTTCGAGCTACGGATGGCATAGCAACCGAGTTACAAAATGCCTGAATATTTAGCAGTGAGCTTGTAGGAGGAAAGGCAGGCACCCAGAGCATGTGGTGGGATTCAGAGTTTGATCCCGGAGAAGGAATCCGCTCTGTCACAGTGAGCATCGGGGGCCGTTTCACGGATGTGGGACTCGCACAGTGTCACAGGGGTTAAGGCTCTGTGGTCATCTCAAATTCTTAATCATTTTAAAAATGTTTATTGTTTTTATGTTTGAGAGAGAGAGCGCGCGCAAGCAGGGGAGGGGCGGGGGAGGGGGACAGAGGATCCGAAGTGGGCTCCACGCTGCCAGCGGCGAGCCCGACTGTGGGGCTTGAACTCACGAACCATGAGGTCAGGGCCTGAGCCGAAGTCGGACTCTTCACCAAGCGAGCCACCCAGGCGCCCGTTAAATTCTGAACAATTTAAGTTTTGAATCTGTGTTTTGCAAATGCAGGCTGGTGGGAGGATGGGGCACGTGCCATGGCTCGCTTGACTCTGCGTGTTCTTCCTCCTCCTGATGCCTGCCTGGCACGGGTCCTCCGAGGCCAGCTCGCCTACCCTCTGGCACCTCAGGTCCCAGCTGGATGCCCCCTCCAACCATTGTCATCTTCCCGCCCAGCGAGTGGAGAGCTGAGCACAGGCACTGGGGGAGTCAAGGTCGGCCTTCCATATGGTAAGAGCGGGGGACCCAGTGTGGGCCAGCCTCTTGCTCTCTTCCCGGATCCAGGCATCGAGCACACGTGTTGGCCGGGAGGTTGCAACTGCTTGGGGGGGTTGCCATGGGCTGGGCCATGGTCCCTCACTATGGTGGCTGGCAGAAACGGGGAGGGATCCTGTCGAGGATCGCCAGGGCGAGGTCCCCAGGAGCCTGAGAGGGTCTGCCCTCACCCAACAGACATCCTGTGTCCAAGGGGGAGATGTTAAATAGCAAATTAAAACTGCCATGGCAGGCGGGTAGTGAGAGAAAGAGAGAGAAGGTGGAAGAAAAGACGTTTTAAATTTTAGTATCTTCAACAGCACCGTCTCCTTGCTGTCTAACAAGGAGACTGTGTTTTCCACCTTGCACTGGGCGTGCAAATTATGCAGCTGGTCCCCCCGTGAGCACCTGCCTCGGGGCCTGACCAACAAGGAAAGAACAGGGGGTCGCTAGGTCGAGCTTCCTTCTTTCCTGTCTCTCGGTGCATAGAATTGAGTTGACCACGCTTCTCAGTTCAAGGCAAACTTAGATCCACAGAAGTCTCCTCTTTTGCTTCTCGTTTCAATTTATTCCCCCCCCCCCATTAGCCCCCATCCTCAATCCCTCCCACCAGCCCTTAGCATCTGCTTTCCTGAGGTTCCTATGGATCCATCCAGTCGACTCCGTGAGTGCCTGAATGTTTAGAATTACAAGAAACATACTTTGTTGCTTTGTGGAGAATTGTTTCAAATTCCATCCCAGTGGTGTTGTGATAGCATTCCCTTCCTTTTCCTTCCTTTTGTGCTCCCCATTATGCTTTTGAGACCTCCTGGTTGGCGACCCAGGCCTCGTCTATGCCTTCAGGAAGGGAGTCATTCCGTGGAAACAGCATCACGCGTTATTTTCCCTTCTAGGGATGGACGCCTGCCTACGTTTGGCCCAGCACGTGACACTCACAAGCGACACCATGACATCCGTATCTTCACACACGTTTCCTTTTGCACAAACTTGCAACTTTTTCTTGACAAACATGTAGGATATACACGTGCGAGAAAATGTGTGGTGTGGCATTTCCTTCCCAGATTTCACTAAACGCTGCCTGGCCGCCTTCCAAATGGCCACACTTATCCTTCTCTCCAACAGGCGATGCCTGAGAGCTTCGGCCCCCTCCCACGTCCTCAGCACCAATCGCTGCCATGCAATTTTTGCTTTCTGGCCAATCGGTGTGGGTAATTTAATTTCTCTGATTTTCATTTGTATTGCTCTGATTGCTGGTGAGGCTGAGAATCTCTTCGGATACTTCATATTAGACTTGGCATTGCCCCTTCTGTGACTTGGCTACCCATTCACATACATGGCCTGCTTTTCAGTTTTTATTGCTCTCCTTCGCTTGGATAATTTGCAAGAGCCTTTCACATTACCCTGAATGCAAACATTCACCAGTTCTAGAAAACTGTCTATAGGGGCGCCTGGGTGGCTCAGTCGGTTAAGTGTCCGACTTCGGCTCAGGTCATGATCTCACTGTCCGTGGGTTCGAGCCCCGCGTCGGGCTCTGTGCTAACAGCTCGGAGCCTGGAGCCTGTTTCAGATTCTGTGTCTCCCTCTCTCTCTGACCCTCCCCCATTCGTGCTCTGTCTCTCTCTGTCTCAAAAATAAATAAATGTTAAAACAAAATTAAAAAAAAGAAATAAAACTGGCTATAATTTATCCCAGAAAGTATTTTCACCCCTCTGCCAACTTTGTTTCAGATGCTAGCTATGGAACAGAAATCCTTACTTTTGAGTTAGTGAAGTCAATCAAATTTGTCCCGCCCGGTGTGTCCTTTCCGTATTGTTCGATAAAGCCTTTCCCAATCAAGGTTACAAACATAATCTTCTATCACATGAATAGAAAGAATGGGAATGAGCATCAAGGAGAGAGGGAGAAAGAGAGAGAGAGAGAGTCTGGGAGTTGGATAATCCACCAGCCTGAATGACCAAGAGCTGATTAACTGTAACAGCCCGGAATTTGGCAATTAGATGATTCTGCACACCATTTCTACACATGGTATGAATTCCTGGGTGGAGATTACTTCTTATCCTCAGCTGCATTTGTAAGTTCTTTGTCCGTGGGGCTTATGTGCTGTCATTCTTTGATGTATTTAGCACTTGATGTGAGTCTCAGGAAGAGCGCTGGGCCTGCCCACCCCCTCCGCGCACACACACACACACACACACACACACACACGGACACCCACTAGCTGTGATCCCTTGAGGGCTGCTCCGTCCCTGGCACAGGCTGGAATGTCATGGTCCACTCTTCATCCCTCTGACTTTCGAGGACACGGCCATTGGGATCTGCTCGTCCGCAGTGGCACAGTCGTGCGTTTCAGTCATGTTCGTTACAGCACCATGAAAGGAGGCCCAGCAAGGATCTGCTGCATTATTGAAGGTGACAGTGACAACAGAGATCCCCTCCTCCTGGCGTTGCACGTGGACCCTCGAGTAGGCGATCGTGAAAGCTGTCAGCAAAGGCAACTGAACTACGGTGGCCTCAGAGCGTCCTGGTTGGGTGCCGTGTGCTTCCCATGGCCTTTCTGCACTGGACGCTGATGGCCTCATTCCCTCCCTCCTTCCCTCAAACAGCACCTGTCACCTGGTGAGAGCGTGCTAAGGAAAAGGCAAATATTTGAACAAAGATGTGGTAAAGACACGCACATGCCAGTTGGAGAGAAAATACAATCTGAGAAGTGTGAGTCAGAAATGCGGAGTTAATACGTTGTCGTACGTTTGTCGAGCCGCTGGGATACACGGGGCAGTGTCTTAGGCACTGGGACACGGCCACGAACAGGATGGATGGGGCTCTCAAGCTAGGTGTAGAATGCTATCGATAACCAGCATGTACGGAGCAGTCTTTTTGTGTGGGCACTTTTCTAAGTGTTTCACTTTTTTGGGCTCTTTTAGTCCTTACGAAAGCACTACAACAGGGATACTATTATCGTCCTTCTTTTACACAAGGGGACACTGAGACACCATGAGGCTAGGTAGCTCGTCTGTGGTCACACAGCTCACAACAACCGACATCCTGGATTGGAACCCAGGCAGTCTGGTGTCAGAAGCCCTCCAGAGAGGTCTCGTTGGACGAGCCTTGTTCACAAAGGAGCCCAGACGGGAGCGTAGACACTTTTCTAGAATTCAAGTGCTCTCTTAAAATAAAGGGACACTCAGGATAAACGTTAGGATTTGTTTCACGTGGATGGGCACACCCCGATCACAAACGTGAACTAGGCGCCCCCTCTGTCAGGTAATGGGCTGGTTGCAAGGGATAGAAAATGTGCAGCCAGGTAGACAGTAGGCACTTACTACGTGTTTGTTGAATGAGTGAATCAGGAAAAGAGTAACTGAATCAATGAAGAATCTCTTGTTCAGGTAGGTTGGACTGGAGACCGCGACGCAGGGCACGAGCTACTGGGGGAGGCGGTGGAGGATGGTGTTGGGTCGGCTACCTCGCAATGACTCCTCCCCTTCATTAGCTTGGGGAGTCACCCCTTTCCTCTGCTCCGCGTGCACATGGGGAAGGCTACCCCAGACCCAAGTTTCGGGGGGCCTGCCGTGATTGGCTCAGAGATGAGGGTGTGGCCCAAGTTGCCCCCTCCGAGTGGACTCTGGGAGTCTCGCTCGACTCTTGGGGCCGAGACATTCCCTCTCTCCCTCTCCCCAGTCACCCCGCTCCTCTCTCCCTGGAGACAAAGAAGAAAGCAGCCCCCACCCCGGGGGAGGCTGCCGCAGCCACTATGGGAGCAGAGACGTGGGAAGGAGTCAGGGCCTTGGGAGCGTCTCTCTGCCACCAGATGAAACCTGTTTGACCTTGATTCTCTGTTCTGAGAGCCAAGAATTCCCCAAAGGTTCAAGTCTGTTGGAATTGGGTTTCCGTTAATTACGATTGAAGGCCTGCTAATTGACACAGAGGCACAGACTTCTGGTTTGGGAATCTCAAGCTCCAGGTGGGAATTGGAACAGACACGGGGGGAAATAAGCAAAGGTTTCGCTACAGGTAAGAGAAGCCAAAGTAGCTCTTCCTAAGCCGAAGGCGGTTTGTATAAGTGACTCCAAACCCACGGTGGGCTGGGACAGCTGGCTCGAGGAGGGGGCCCAGAATGACCGGCCGCACGAGAGGGGCAAGGAAGGGTGGGGAGCAGTGCTCAGAGAAGCAACACGGCCAAAGGGCCTGGGAAAGGTCTGGAAATACGAGAAGTTTCCAAACCATGCTGTGCCAGTGACCGGCACGTAGGATGTCTGCAACACAAGGTGACTCTCGTTATTAAACATAAATGTCTTGGGGCACCTGACTGGCTCAGTCAGAAGAGCATGCGCCTCTTGATCTCGCGATTATGAGTTTGAGCCCCACGTTGGGTGCAGACATTCTCTAAATAAATAAAAACTGTAAACAACTGTCTATTTGTTTAGGCATCTGGGTGACCACCGGTGGGCTTCACTGGGGCCGTCGGGGCGAGGGGCAATGGTGGCAATGGAAGCTGGTACTTGTTATCCCAGGTGGGCATGCAGACTGCCAGTGT
Organism: Acinonyx jubatus; assembly: GCF_027475565.1. Taxonomy (NCBI): domain Eukaryota; kingdom Metazoa; phylum Chordata; class Mammalia; order Carnivora; family Felidae; genus Acinonyx; species Acinonyx jubatus. The sequence goes on from NC_069393.1 coordinate 3,242,482, forward strand.
AGACCGTGGGAGCAGCCTTACCATGACATAGAGGTTAAAAAGGAAAGAAAGAAGAACGTAGTTAGCAAGGGCTCCTCAAGATGCGAGAAGGCAGGCAACACGTCCCGGTGGCACTGGGGGAATGGCGGGGAGCGGATAAAGGTAGGAAAGGTGGGGGTGGAGGGTGAGGGTGGGGTCAGAGAGGGCATCAGAGCAGAGGATTTCAAAGGCAGAGGATGTGAAGGAAAGACCGGATCTGGGGTGTGGCCTCGGCAGTGGGTCCTTGAGGCCGGGGGTGGGGGAGGGGCGGGGAGGTGGTGAATGTCCCGGGAGACAGAGGCAAAGACCTGTCTTCCGCGTACCCACCCCAATAGCCAAATGCACGCACACCCTCCTTCCACCCGCCCAGACCGCTCCTGTCCTTCCCCCGCCTCTCCCCTTCCCTCCTTCCCGTTCTCACACAAATAGCAAAACTACATGCAATTATCCCTTTAGTTTGAAAATGAGTGGGTGGAAAGAGGGGCCGCTGAGAAAATTGCACACTCCTTTGAGTACCTAGTTTGGAGCGTTAGAGAGCGTCCCCTGAGGGACAGGTGCACCGCCGAGGCTCGGGGTCCCAGATGTTCGACAATACCCTGGATGTAGGGTCTCTGAGTGCAGACTCAGGCCCAGCGCGCGCGCACACAGGAGTCGCGGCCCGAGCGAGGAGAGGGCTGAAGGCTTCCACACCACCGGCAGTACTGAGCTCATGCCGGCTGCTCAGCCACAGGCGGTTTTCACCTAGCCACACAGCCCCTTCCTTGGGAAGGGGTCACCAGGAAGGCCGGACCCGCTCCAGACCATGCTCTGTTCTCTCCTTCCAGAGTCTGGAGAATCCACCCCAAAGCCAATTGCGTTTAGCACCCGACCGCACTGATGTGTTAGACCCCACCTGCAGAGGGGAGGGAAAAAACCCAGGAGGCCATCCCCAGGGAGGGAACTCTGTCTCCGGTCCTGCCAATATCCGAGCATCCTACCGCCATTCCCCTGAGCGTGGACTCTGGTTATGGGCTGGCGGTTTCAGCTCTAATGGAAGCGATTCCGCGGAGGAAGCCTGACAACGTCCCCACTGGAGAGCTGGCAGAAATACGGGGCAGACCCAAGCCTCCCACGGTGTGGACATGACTGAGGGCCTTCCGTGAAGCATCACACACAGGAAACAGCCCCCTTGTTGTTCCCTGGCCTCTGGAGGGACGCGGGGGCTGGGAAGCCGGCCCTGCAAACTCGCAGGAGCCAGGCGCAGGCCCCTAGATTGCTTCTGTCTTGCCAGTTTGTAAAAATGTTAAACTTGGGGGTGGGGGTGGGGGAAATGCTTTCACTGCAAGGCGTTTAGTTTGGCGAGGGACACGGGCTGGCAGAGTGAGCTGGTCCCTGGCCAGGGATGGGTCCCTCTCCATTCTTGGCTCTGAGGATGCTCTAGCCATCTCTGCCTTGGTGCGGTGAGCAGGGAGGCTGGAGCCCAGTTTCCACAGATGGCCCCGGTTTCCTTGGGGGAGAGGAAGGACCTGCCGCCTGGGGTCTCCCCGGTGGCTCCCCCCAGGCCCACCCTAGGCAGGGCAGGGCCACAGGGGCTCAGCGGGGGCTCAGATCGATCCCACCTTCCCCGGGGCCAGTGAGGCAGCTCCCCGCCCCTCACCCTCCGGCTGCCTTGGCATCCCCGCTTGAGAACGCATCCGGCCTACCTTCCACAGCCACCCACCGAGTCCTGGGAGACACATACAAGAACTGACCTGTGACCATGGGCGCGAGGGTCGGGTTCGCACCGGCGCTGTGCGTTGCCCATGCAGGCACTTGTGGGCGCCACCAGAGCATTCGTCCTCCGTCTTGGTGCGCCCTGGCAGGAAGACAATATGCCTTCACAAAGTGAAACACCCACATTCTGTTGGATTCCCGGCACCCATGCTGTGAGACGTTGGTCTCTCTTCTTCTTTGGTGCCCGCAGGAGGGCCCAGTCACTGCAGGTCTCTGCAACAAGGCGAGGGGATGATGTGAAGCCCAGGTACAGCGAGGCATGAGGGCAGGCAGGAAGGCGTTCCTTGCCCCATCCTGGCTCACAGCCTCCCCTCTCCTCCCGCTGCACTTGGTTGCTACTGCGCCGTCACGCCCTCCGTGGTGCATCGTGAGTCGCCCGTCCATAGATTCATGTATCTCTGCCCTCGACCACCACCTCCCAGAGGCTGGCTCAGCCGAATCCCCAATGCCCAGCACCATGTCTGCCCTGCACAAGCATCCAGAATAGTCTCTGTGTAAAAAAGGAGCTGGGGGCTGGGCAGGGGGCGTGGGCAGGAGAGCAAGGGGGCATTGCCGTTGGGGGTGCTTAGGAGTTACGTCCCGGAGGGACACCATCAACGCATGCCAGTCGCGGGACAAAGCTCCCATGATTCCTAACTAAAGATGTACCTGCGAGTATTGACCATCCAGAATCGAGATCCCAGATCCTGCTGAGAAAAAAGTCCGGATATGGGATTTTTGCTTCTAGGGTTTTCTGATATTTGACAATAAATTCCAGGCCCAACTATCCCCCTTAAAGAGTGTAGGCTGTGGTCCCCTGGCTCCTCACAGCTGCCACCCAGGTGGACGATGGGCAGAGAAGTGCATTTCACAAGCGCCCACCCGGGACCTTTCTCAACCTTCTTTCTCGGGACCAGGCTCCGCCCCTTCTAACCTCAGCGCACAAATGCTTTTGGTGGAAGAGAGCAGGGAACAACGTCTGGGGGCTGGGGGGGGGGGGGCGGTCAGGTACCTGTCCAGGCAACTGTGTAAGATTATTTGCCTCTTAGCTTCACAACGGATTCATGCCCTGAGCGGTGGGGCCAGCCAGCATCTTGTGACACCCAGTCTCCTTTCCCTTCCTGTTAAGGCTGGTGGCTCAAAGGAAGCCACTTTTTAGGCAGGGATGAGCTCTGCCCCCTGTTCATTCGTACCCAAGGGCACCAGTGGACATTTCTCAGTCCCCTGATAGCAAGATGGCCTAGCATGGGCCCACGGAAGTCCTGTGAAAATACAGAAAGGCTACTCAGCCTTTTCAGAACTCCTAGTGGCACTGGGGAGACGTCACCTCCCAGGGAAAGGTACTCACGAGCAAGTCAACACGAAGGCCCCGGAGGCTCTGACCCACAGTCCTTCACAGCACAAATTCCATCCCCCATTTTCACTGGGCTCCGTCAGCTGCGTTCAAGAGCAGAGCCAGGTAGGGAGCCTTCTTGAGGAACAGGGAACTGAGCGATGTTCCTCGCACCTCTGCCGTGGGGATGTGGGGCAACGGAGATCTTGAATCGGACCTGTTCTCCCTCTGTGCCTTGATTACACTCAAGTGTTCGATGGCCAGCGTGAAAGCTCCCGTGGGGGCCGTGAGCAGGTCCTACAGGGTTTAGTTTATGATTTAAGGCCGCATTGAAAAATTAGGGTTTCTCCAATAATCTCCCACCTCACGGGTAGCCGATGATGCTTTCTTATTCTTCCTCTTCAGTCTTGATTGTCCTAAGTTGAAGCAGATTCATCAGATCTTGATTAACCCTTACCCCGGCTAGGCTTATCCTCACCCCAAATGCAACCAGTGCCCTAAATTCACAAACACGACACGTCCTTTGACATGGCCAATGAACAAGCCATGTTATCACCTCCCCAGCCCTCCACCCATCCATGTCGGATGCAGCCATCTTGTCTATAGAGTGAAGGGGGTTGGTCCCTCCCACCTCGGTGGTTCTTTCTTTCAGTGGGTACCAGGGCCTTCTCATAATGGCCTTTGTTTTTGTTTCTTTCAAAGCATTTTCTTGCCCCTGGTTTCCGGGCTTCTGAATCTTCCGGCACCCCTGAAGCTATTCATCTTTAATCCCTTCCCCTGCTGCTCTGGTGTCTGATCTCACTCTTTAGCTCACCCCACCTCGCCGTCCTGCCAGATGCTCCAACTGCAGAGCTAACTGTTAAAATTTAGGGCCTGGAGCAAACATTTCTGAATCAGCCTTCCTCTTCTGTGCATTAATTACCAAATTAATCACTCTTCAGGGAGAAGGTCTCCTTTTCCTCCAATGCTTCTCCTGCGGGCTCCAGAGCAAAGTTCCTGGGATGACGTGTCTTCTCTCTGAATATATGGCAATTGATCAAAGTCTGGCTGCTCTTTAACATCCAAAGACCGTGTCACTGGTGTTTTTATATTTCCCTGCCGTGTTCCAACAACTCTTTATTTTTTGTGAGATTCAGCTTTTTGGTTTCTCGGTGCTTATCCTTCTCAAGTTCCACCAAAGTAACTCGTTCAGGTCCCCTTTCCTATCCTTTATTTTATTTTGAAGTTTTATTTTATTTATCTTGAGAGAGGCAGAGAAAGTGAGTGGGGGAGGGGCAGGGAGCGAGGGAAAGGGAGAGAAACTCACGCAGGCTCAGTGCTGCCAGCACAGAGCCCGACGCAAGACCCGAACCCACGAAAACATGAGATTACGACCTGAACCAAAACCAAGAGTCGGATGCTTAACTGACTGAGCCACCCAGGCACCCCCATCCTTTATTTTAAATCGTGGTGAAATGCATGTGACATTAAATGTACCATCTTAACCATTTTTAATTTTTTTTTAACGTTTATTTATTTTTGAGACAGAGAGAGACAGAGCATGAACGGGGGAGGGGCAGAGAGAGGGAGACACAGAATCCGAAACGGGCTCCAGGCTCCGAGCTGCCAGCACAGAGCCTGACGCGGGGCTCGAACTCACGGACCGCGAGACCATGACCTGAGCTGAAGTCGGCTGCCCAACTGACAGAGCCACCCAGGCACCCCAGATTAACCGTTTTTAAGTCTACAATGTAGTGGCACTAAGAACGTTCACACTGCATGGAACCATCACCACCATCTACCCACAGAACTCGATCTTCCCAAATTGAAACTCTGTCCCCATTAAATAACAGCTCCCCACTTCCCCTCCCCCACCCCCGGCAACCTCCATTCTACTTTCTGTCTTTCTGAATTTGACTACTCTAGGAATCTCCTGTACAGGGCATCATAGAGTATTTCTCCCTTCGTGTCTGGCTTATTTTACTCAGCAAGATGTCCTCAAGCTTCATCCAAGTGGTTGCAAATGTCGGAATTTCCTTCCCTTTTAAGGCTGAATAAAATCCCATTGTATGGGTAGATCGCGTTTTGTTTCTCCATTCATCTATCAGTGGACACTTGGGTCGTTTCTTTCTTTTGGCTATGGTCAATAATGCTGCGGTAAACCCGGGTGTGCAAATATCTGTTCAAGTTCCAGCTTTCAGTTTTTTGGGGGGTAATGACCAGACGTGGAATTGCTGGGTCATAGGGTCATTCTATGTTTAATTTTTTAGGAGCCGCCATATTGTTTTCCACAGTGGCTGCGCCATTTTATCATTCTCATCAACAACACACGAGAGTTCCATTCATTGTCATCATCACCAATGCTTTTTCTACATGTCCTCTCCTTTATAATACAATTCATCACAAGGCATAACTCAGGAGGGAACAAGGCTGTGCGTGACAAAGCCTCGGAACAGAATACAGGCAACAGGTTTCTATAAGAGCCCAGGGTTATTGCAGGAGAGCTGGCTTTGTCAAATTTTCCAAGTAAGCGTATTGAAAATGGCCGTTTATATTGGCAAATAAATACCCATATAAATAAAATGTGCATCTGTAAGTTCGAGGCTCACATCCATTAATATAATGTATTTATACGGTAGCCCTAAGTTCATGCACCCAAATTGATTCTTTGGACAAAAGAAAGTAGAATTCCTGTAGACGTCTTTCCACATCGGGCTACGTTATTGGATAATATTTAAGCAATGTAACTTTTGCATATGGAAATGAGTCACTGGAAGGAATAATCCTTATACAAACAATGAGACAGTAGACAATTAGGACAGCCAAGTTTCGTTCAGTTTTACAGGTCAGGGCAGATCACGTAAGAGGCTCTTGCTTTGAAAGAACAGAACAAGATCTGTTAACTTAGGGCGAAACACTTGATTTCGGAAATCATCCTAATGGAGTTAGTATAAACAGTGTGGCCCCATGGAGCCAGTCTATTCACTTGGGTCACTACCAGGCCTCTGTTTATTTCCCTCCACTTTGAGCACCCATTCGGAAATGAAATGGTTTTAGGACAATGTTGGATGAACAGTGGCCTTCAGATGGTTTAAGAGTAACGAAGGGGCGCCTGGGTGGCTCAGTCGGTGAAGCGCCCGACTTGTGGTTTTGGCTCAGGTTATGAGCTCACTGTTTGTGGCTTCGAGCCCTGAGTGCAGCTCTGCACTAAGAGTCTGCAGCCTGCTTAGGATTCTCTCTCTTCTCCCTCTCTGTCTCTCTCTGCCCCTCCCCTGCTCTCTCTCTCTCAAAAATAAACTTAAAAAAAAAAAAAGAATGACAACAAAATAGAACCAAGTAGGGGTTGAGGGGCGACACGACACGCACTGGCTTCAGTGCCCTGCTGTGGCTAATTGCTGCTTCCTCTCCTGCATAGATAGCGTTGTTTGGGTTCTCAAGGACTTAAAGGGATATAGAATGCCCAGCCTTGGAATCCTACAGTCACGTAAGTGGGGACGGTGAGTGTCGGCCTGCTGTTTGGCAAGCTCTCAGCCCAGATGGGGTTCAGTAATGACTCCTACAAGGTGTTTAATCGGATCCTAGACGAGCACAGGACTGCCATGTTTAATTATTTCAGTTTAATGGAGCATTCGGCTAGGTCCCGCTTGGTTTGCTATCACTGATCATGGTTGCGGAGAAGAGGGGCATGGACCCAGACGCCCAGGCCCTATTTCTGTGATGCATAGTGACAGAGGAGACTGCCAGGGTCCGAAATCACCATCTGCGGATGTGTATTCATAGGCATTCTCTCTGAGCTGGCGCCCATTCAGTTGAGGCAGATACTTTACTGAAATGCTAGGACCCTGAATCCCCCTTGAGCACACAGACTTCGTCCTGATTTCACCGCATTCGAGGAGGCCGGGAGAGCAGCTGATATTCAAACGACAAAATCACCAGTGCCTCACAGTCTGATCGATGGGCATTGATGCCCAGGATATTGGTAGTCTAACCCTTAATTTTGTTCTTTACTAACTTGGCTATAGTTTAGCAGCCAAAGGACATTTGCATGTCAAGGGAATTGATTATTTTTTATTCGCTCTTCTGAAAAACCAAGCTGCTCTGTCTGCACATTTTAGGCAGGTCTCTGATATTAGGGATGAAAAACAGAGGCTGGTGTTTTTTCAGAGTCTGCAAATGCTAATAGGTCTCTACCCAACCCTTGTTTGTAAGGATTTAAGAGCGCAGTACGTTTTCTGATATTAAGATAAACTGGAAGAGGCTTAAAGGATTTTTTTAAGGTAACTTAAAGGTCCCCGAATCTTGTATGTTAAAAAGCAAGAATGTCACCTTTGGGGCTGATGATTTAAGGCTTTTATGAAATTCATGAGGAGACTTTGCTTTGTGCTTAAGCTTTTGTCTGATTCCTATTGTTGAAAGTCAGGAAGCTCGGTCTTTGGGTTAATTTGGAGGTCACAGGTCAGAAACCTAACCCAGGCCTTGCATTTGGGCAGGTTTCTTACCATTTTTCCATCCTGTGAAGCATAAACAAGCACATTTACCTCCCACCTGCCTCTAAGCAGGTGTTGAATGAAACCCGGTCAACTCGACTTACTTTCTTTTCCGCTAGTAAGTAAGCAGCATGTGTGAACCGAGTCTACCAGACCTAGGGGGACGGTTTTGAAATTTTAAGCCCCAGATCCACACACCCTCGAGTGAACTGGAACTTACCCTTACCAGTAATTCCAAGGAGCAGAGCAGCGGTAAAAATCTTTCTCCTTTCCTCCTCTCTCCCACCCCCCAACTTAAGAAATTCTGAAGGGCACACATTGGCTTGACCTCAGAGGATCCGTGGTAATTTCATCATCTCCAGAAGATGGGACTCAAGCGGTGGGCCTTTCCTCTTCCAAAGGTTTGCCCAAATGTATTTCACGGTGACTGCCGTGGTGAGGAGGGTGACCCACAAAGACGGCAGCTCATTTCTAGTCATGGGCCATCCACCTGGTTGGAGACAAGAATAGGGTTGACTCTTCAAGGGGCTATGTCCACAGTTTCTCCAAACTAGGGAATTCACCGGCTAGGCTCAATTTTATGTCAGCTCTCACTCTAAGCTTCAATTCCAGGTTTCTCACGCTAATATGGTACATCAGGAGCAAGTTATTTTAATATTGCGGTATTAAACTACGGACCAGTTGTAGTTCTTCGTGAAAAAAAGAAATGTGTCAAGGGCATTATTCTTACTGTGTTTTACAGATTGCTCTTTGGCTCTGCAGACAAGAAGCTATGGTTTATGGCTTCATGAATTTGATGAAGGCTTTGGTTAATGATACATAATCAATTTCTGCATTTTAATAGGCTAGAACAACAGACTTCTGGCATTTGAAAAGATAAATTTGAGCCGGGGTGGCTCAGTCCATTAAGTGTCCGACTCTCGATTTCGGCTGAGGACGTGATCTCACGGTTTGGGAGTTCAAGTCCTGGGTCTGGCTCCATGCTAACACTGTGTAGCCTGCTTGGGATTTTCTCTCTTCTCCCTCTGTCCCTCCTCTTTTCGCTCTGTCTTTCAAAACAAATAAACTTAAAAAAAAAACCCACAAAAGACAAAAGATAATTGTGATATCAGCAAAGGCAGCACTGGTATTATGCCCCTCCCCAATTTCACTTGTATTAAAAAATTTTCTTTCTTAATGTTTATTTTTGAGAGAGAGACAGAACGCAATTGGGAGAGGGGCAGAGAGAGACAGGAAGACACAGAATCCGAAGCAGGCCCCAGGTTCCAAGCTGTCAGCACAGAGCCCGATGCGGGGCTCGAACTCACGATCTGTGAGATCATGACCTGAGCCAAAGTCGGACGCTTAACCGACTGAGCTTCCCAGGCGCCCTTAACTTGTATTTTTAATGATAAACCTGTACCTTGATACAGAGAATAGCAGGATAAAAGCTTCTGATATACAAATTAACTCTGTCACGTAGTAGACTGGCCTTAATACATAATAGATCACTCCATATGGTTAGAAAAAGAAAAAAACCCTACTGGATATTAATTATTCCAAAGTAAAAATAATTTTAGTGGATACATTCCAATATCTAATTAGCTTGTACTTGGTGAACGTTACAGAAAGTCAACGTGTTTAATTGGTAAAGGGTACACTTTGTAACCAACGGTGTTCAGTAGGATGTCAAGTTGCACAAAACCACGAGAGTTTTCTATGGCTTGCCTGTTGACTGGGAACACCCCCTTGAAAACGTTTAACAGGCCCACATCATTTTGGCCATGTTCTTTGGCATGGCCCTTTGGAGGCAGACTTGAGGGATGATTCCACAGGGGCACTTTAGGAAGGTGGGGTTGCTCTCCATTCAGCTAGGTTTCAGTCAGATTCCTTTATTTTCTCTAAGCAAGGTCAACTTTTCTGTCTGCTTCTTGCCCGCGTCCCCCACTGGTCATGATGCTCTCATGACCTTGCCAACGACCACCTGCTGTTAAGCTTTTATCATAAAGGCTGGGCATATTTTTGGAAAACTCTCTGATGAACATGGAGTTCCTCCTGTCTTCTGAAGTTTAGGGCTTATCCCTAAATTAAACCTTTCCCTCGTCTCCAACCCATCAGCAGTTCTGTGGGTTCTTTCACGTATGACCCCCTACTTGTCTCTGCCTTTCCTGCCTCCCTGTAGCCTACACTGCCCCACCTCTCACCTGGACTGGTCTCTCTTTTCTACTCTTTCTCTTGGAACTGGCTGGCCAGCTACGGCGGTGGGTGGCCTGAAAGCTTCGTGGCATGGATTGTCCAACTTTCAAGGGTAATCAGAATTTAAAAATACACGAGACAGGACTCCCAAACCCTAAAATATTTATTACATGCCCTACACGAAAGTCTGCGGACGCCTGTCCTAGGTGATCCATTCTCCTTTGGAAGTGTGAATAGTCTTTTAAAACACAGGGGCGCCTGGGTGGCTCAGCTGGTTGACCGTCGGACTCTATTTTGGCTCCGTTCATGATCTCACGGTTCTGGGATCAAGTCCCGTGCCGGGCTCTGCACTGACAGCGTGGGGCCTACTTGGGATCCTCCCTCCCTCTCTCTGCCCTTCACGATAAATAAACTTAAATAGAATACAGGACTTACTTTGCCCCCTCTCTGCTTCGACAGCCTCCTTTTTGACTCAGAACAAAATCCAGACTCTACCGTGGCCTATGGTTCAACACCAAACTCCTGGCTGGGGTAAGTCATCCAACTTGAGCCTCAGTTTAACCGCGCTGGAAAATGGGAATCCCGCTGACAAAAAGTGCGGAGAAGAGTGTGTGGAACGCAGCCGCGGCTGTTAAGACTAGTTACTCTTTAAATGAGCGTGGGATTCAAGAAGAAGAAGATGAACCCGGATTCGACACAGATGAAGACGGCAAGTGACGCCAGCACAAATTCGCACACGCTCCAATTCTTGACGCACAGATGATAAAAACCCGCATTCACCTGACGCCATTGCTTAGGTGGGCTCTTTCGAACATTTATTAAAAAAGCAAAATGTATGTTCATCTCAAATAGAACAGTTAAAAATGGTAAAGCAATACAAACACCTTGTTACTAGCAGCCTCCAGTTGTTAGAATTTCCCGCCCTGCTCTTCAGTCCATTCCGGGCAAGCCCCTCTTTCCAGAGCCTGCAGCTGCCTACGCCTCCCTCATCATAGTGCAGGTCAAACCCAAGTTTATAAAATTAACAATTTAAGGTTAAATAAGCTTAAATAAGGGCGTTAAATACAAGACACTTCATCAAAGCTTCTGTACAAAGAGAAACAAATTTGGCATTGTACACACGTGATTCTGCGGGCTCCCCGCGGACGGGAGGTTCTAGAACGTAAGCAGGCGTACTCTTCTTCAGCAGAGCAGTAACTAAACACAGTGAACTAAGAGTTGAAGGGACCGCTCACTGAGCCATACACAAGGCATGTGTAGCTTTTTGTGTGTTTTGTGTGTGTGTGTGGTTTTTCTTAAATCAGAACACTGTTAATATTCAGGCACCGTTTGCTCCTGCAAATAAATAAGTCTCTAAATCGACTGCATACAAACTAGTGTTAAAGACGTCAGTGCTTTTTAAATTCCCCCCACGCGGCTTCTCCCTACTATTTACTATGCCTCTTTCTTATTGCTATGATAATGTGGCTGAGAAATAAAACTACTGTACATCCAAAAAAATAGAGCACCTTTAACATTAAAGTATACGTCTGATTATTTGTCTCCGGGTTTATGTTACAATACTAAAGCCCAAACTGCGGTCGATCTGCTTTGGACATCTCTACCAGGTCACCTGATCCAGAGCAGGTCGAGCCCCCCTTCTCCTCCCTGTTGAGGTACGGCCCGCGCCACAGCACCCGCGCCGTGGAGCCCGACGGCAAAGAGGTCCGGGACCGACGCCAGCGGCTACATTCATCTCGACACCGGGGGGGGGGGGGGGGGGGGGTTACATTCATCTTCACGCGGCCTCGCTCTCCTCTCTGCTGTCACGCGAGGCGGCTTCGGCTTCCAGGGACGAGTCGCCTCCCCGCCCGGCGGGGTGGATGGTGCCGGGCGGGGTGGAACAGCAAAAACAAAAAAGAAAACCAAAAAAACCCAAAACACATCTACGGTCGGCTGCAAGCACGCTGAAAGACCACGCGTTGGCGAGTTCCCGGGGCTTCGAGGCGTTTCCCGGGGGCGCCCCCCCACCCCCACCCCCGGCGGGCTAGGGCCGGGTTAAGACTTCTTGTCGATGGTGTTGAAGAACCACTCTGTGAATTTCCGCAGCTGCGCGGTGGCCGTCTGGGACTCCTCCTGCAGCCTCAGGTTGTCTCGGCGCAGGTGCTGCACTTCCGCTTGCAGGACCGCCTTGTCCTGCTTCTCCTGCGAAGAGGGCACACGGGCGGCGTCACGCACGCGCCCGACGAACCCCGCTTCCGGAGCTGCGCTGCATGAACGCTGCCCCCTCCCCACCCCCCCTTCCGCCAACCTGCAAGCCCAGCGCTGACGTCGCCGTTGGGCCTCTATCTCCAGTTCCTCTCATCACTGATAGAAGATTCTAGAATGTGGTTGGCGTTTCTTCTCTCCCCTGCCACTTGTCATGTATGTTGATGATTCTAAATCCAAGTCTCTCCCTTACTTCCTCTCTGTGATCTGGAAACCCACCCTTCCTCAACCCCTGCTCCCATGGCCACACCCTGTATCTTGCTGTTACCCATAAACCACACAGCTTCCTAGATGTTTCGTCCTCCCACGTCCTGACCACCACCTCTTGTCCGTCTGGAATAATCTCTCTAGATTATTATAATCTCTCTTACCTCATTCTCACTGTCCCCTGCGGTGATAGTATGTCTCCTTACCCAGCTTACACTCTAGGTCCCTCAGATTAATCCCATACTCTGTCTCTCTCCTTGTCCTGACTTCCTGTCTAAACTCTCAAAACTGGTTACGTTCCACTCTCCGACTGTCCTACACCTGCAGCTGGAGGTAGGGTGATGTCCCGGCTTGCTTGGGACATTTCTGGTTCTAACTCTGAAAGTTCTGTGCCCCGAAACCTCTCCACCCCAGGCAAACTGGACAGCTGGTCGTCCAAGCTGGGAAGAAGCACCCAACTCGGCCAACAAATACTGCATAAGCTTTAAGTAAGGCTGCGAATTCAAATGTACCTTCAGCCTTGCTTGGCAATCCTATCACATGTGAATTTACTGACTGTTCTAGGCCTTACCCTCTGCCCTTGCACCTGTCCTACTCCTTCCCACAACTACCCACTCTCAGCTCGTGACTAGAAAAAGAGAAACCATTAGAGGGCAACTCTTACGTGTGTGTGAATGTATGTTTGCACGTGAGTGAGTGCACACTCGCACGCACTCTACTCTGGTCGCTCTGTATGAACCGTCCCGACCCCGAATCAAGACCAGCCTCAGCTTTGTGCACAAGATCAGGGCATGACCCTCCCGCGCTTCTGCATACTGTGACCTCCTTCCCAACTAGATCCCTCCATCAGCACTGACACCAGCTGTAATCTCTCCCTTCTTCAACAAACAAAATGGTAACGAAACCCTTCCCGTGACACCCCTCCCGGCCCCACCTTCACCCCTCTGCTACCGCACCCTGTTCCATTTCCGTGGACGGCACGATGGTTACCTAGGCCAGTGCTGACGACACCAGAGTTCAGCAGACGTTTGACGGGAATGAATTAGTTAACTTCTTTTGAGGCCTGACCATGCACACGTTGACGTGTAGGGCAGAAGTTGTGAGGTTCATGTAGCTGACTCGGGGGGAATACAACAGCTTGGGGGAGAACAGGCTTTCCAGGAGCAACTGCCTCCTTCTAGGTCAGCCCATAAATAGTTGGTACAAATGAGAACTCACTGAACTACAAAATACTAGGCTCTGAAGACTGGGCATCCAGAGGGCTCCCCCTCATTTGGTCCCCTTTATTGCAATTCTTGCCTCCTCTTACAGTGATATACATGAGCTGGAGGCCAGAAAACAGAATTAGACCTCAGGAGTCTCTGTTTTCTACTGTTTTCTACTTTGACTGGGGCAGTTATCTTTCCCGAGGGTCTCCATTTTTATTTCTACTGGCTAGAAGGGGTTGATTGTGCAAGACAAGAGTTTTGATTATGGATTCCGATGGATCCCTTTACCTTCCGAAGGTCAGTCTGCAGTTGTCGAAGAATCAATTCCAGCTGATTGACTTTACCGGTCAGTGTTGATGGAGACCGCTCCCTAGGGAAGAAGGATAGAACCAGAAAGACTCAAGGGCACTGAAGTTAAGATGTTGCATTCAGTGTTCTTGTTGGTAAAGTTTTCACTCAAAAAATCATTTCATGTGCTTAGAGCCCAACGAGGAAGTACATAAAATCATGTCACATTTGGAAAGTGAACATATCGCTGCTTTGGTGGAAAATTCCTTCTGCATCTCTGTTGATTTTAAAAAGGGATTCAGAATGTCTGTGGGCATAGATGTTAGTTAAAAAAAAAAATAAGGTCAAAAGATAAATTATCTAAATCAGTTTAGCCAACTGAGACTAGGTAGACCAGAGTGAAGTCCTGGGAACCAAATACAGATTCGATTTCTCCAAATGGTTTTTCTCTGTCAAGAAAATATCATGAACCAAGATGAATGGGCGAGTTAACGGTAACACAAGTTTGTATGAAAGTTCGAATTAGGTAAAGAATATATATATTCTGTGGGTGATAAACTTGTCAAGAATATAGGGAAAGAGATGTTTCAGTCACATCAGTGGAAGAAGGCACGAGGCCAGGTCAAGGACCAGGGTTCTGGGGGGGGAAACATGCCCTTGGCAGGTCCCCAAGTACAGCCCGGCAGGGGGAGACTGGTCAGCAAGGTAGGAGCCGCCCACACGGCAGAGCAGTTAATGCAACCAAGAGCCAGCCACCCAGCAGCGGAGGGAGCCCAGTCAGCCCTACTCAGTCCCATATCTGGATCCTGAAGGACCAGGGGAACACAGAGCAGAAATGGTCTCCTGGGGTTTTGCTGAACCCCTGATACTCGTGGGCCTGGGGAGCAGAGGGGGAGGGTCCACAGGGGCTCACATACCCAGTTGCATCCATGAAATCTTTGCTGCTGCCTGGGTCTACACATAAAGCCGGTTCCTGTGTGCCTTCCAGGTCCTGCCCGTGTTGCATATCTGTCAGGGTGCAGAAGGATGCCACTCTCTGGTCTGAGAAGGAGACACACGTACACACGTACACACACACACACACACACACACACACACACACAAGTTTAGTATAGCTGCAAGGCGATGTTTCTTTGTGGACATGAATTTAGTCACTAACCTACCTACCCCACCCCCCCTACCCCCCAATCAGTTACTGCTCTGTTTCAAAAAAAACAAAAAAAACAAAGAAAAACAAACTCAGGCAAGCTGCTGACAATCAGAAAGCATCAGGATTGGCTGTCCTTGGGGGCTGTATGGCATGCGCACATCACAGCCATGGGGACAATTAGCAGATCCTCGATTTGCTAGAGCCAATTTGCTTTCCTCCTTCCACATTCCAAGAAATGCCAAAGCTGCCGGCTGTGCACATGGAATAACGGCGTCCTCGTCGCGTGATGACCTGGCTGATTAACAGAACCCAGGAGACGGACCTCTCCTCAAGCTGTCGCCCCGACCAGGGGAGCATGAGACACAGCAGCAGCCAGGACCCACGTCCCCTGGGCGTGCCAACCCTCCGAGCTCAGATAACCATGCAGACGTGCAGACACGTGAAAAATAAAGAGACGGTTACAAAACATCAAGAGCCCGCGGCGAGCCCGGGACAATCACCTAGATAGGACGTGTGGTGACAGAGCAGCCCAAGTTCTTCGTCTGAGTCAAGACCTGAAATAAGATTTAGAATTTCCTATGAACAGTGGTATCTCTAGGCGCCTGACTAGAAGCCCACATATGACTCAAATACAGCCTGTGCATGCGCGTATGCGTGCGCACTTGTGCCGAACGGGGAGTTGTGCCCTTGACTGCCAACAATATGCGATGCCAAACAACGTGGTTCAACATTTCGCATGCGACGGTCCTGGCTGGACGCACGCTGTCATGTACAATGACGAGAAGCGGGGTTGCCTCACACATGCAAATCTAACAGTAAGAAGCTGTGACCATTTGGGGTTTGCTTAAATGACCCACTCTGCAAACATAAAATAGTGGTGGTGAGGGAGATTAGCTGCCTAATCTTTCTAGAAACCATCAGGGGAAGACACGAGGGGCACAGGGTTTCCAGCAGCCGAAACAAAGGTCAGCGTGACCACTCTGCCTTTTCTCGGCATGGGGCCATTTCTATTCTTGGCACCCCTAACCTCACATGCGATGTTTCCAGAGCTAGGCGGGAAAGGGGACGTCCTATTCTTTGGAAGGGGCACCAGAACTAGCCCAGCTCTGGGGGCTGAACGCTGACCCAAGAGCATCGGTCCAGAAATGCTGAATGCCATGCAGAAAACAGTCCCACATTGGAACAAGGTGGAGGTGAGAAGCAGGAATCTATCTAATTATTCACTTCCTGCATTCCCCGGTGTCTCTTTTCTCGGTGCCTGAGCCCACATATGCATCTACAGTTGGAATCCGAGGGATACAGCAGGTGTATTAGTGCTGTGGTGTCTTTTTCATATGTTTTGATTAATGGCTGAGAAATTGCATTCGGGTCCGTGTCAGGGGTGCTCTGTTCTTAATTTATCCCACCCTGTCTCCCTCCGGCTGCCGGACGAGTCTCCTAATGAGGCTACCTGCCTGTCTGGTTTATGGAGGGTCCTGCACTTCCTGTTAATTAGAAAGGATGGTGGAGGCTGCCAGGGCAGGAAGGAAAGCAAGCTGGATCGCCACGGGCACTGTGCTGGAAGCACCCACCAGGGGCCCGGGCCTCCTGGAAGTGGTGCTAAGGACACAGAGTTCTCTGGCCACGCATCACGCTTTCCCACGTCGGATTTCCCAACGCCTGCGGTAGGTACGCAGGTGTCCTTCGACAAACGTTTCTGTAAAGCTTTCAGATTGTCCTCCACGCTTCAGATCTACCAGACGAATCTTCTGTAACTAGGAGTTCCTGGGAGACCGTCATGTTCCCAGTTTGGTACCGACTGGTAGGGTTTATGCACATGATGAAATAATGTGTAATTTAATTAAGACTAACAGCACAATCTGGGTATTGCCTACTTCTGCACGTGGCAGGGTGCAGGCAGCAGAGGTGGGGGCAGGAATGATGGGGCGTACTGGCCGGGGGTGAGCAGCTCCGGGGGCGGGGTGGGGAGGGTCCGGGTTGCCACGATGTCCAAGATAACCCTCTGTTCTGTGACGATACCAAATAAGGGAATACCTCACACTTAAAAAAAAAAAAAATCAAGGGCAGATATATTTTGATTCTACAGTACAATTACTGACAAAAAAGGGATGTCAAAACAGATAAAGGATTTATTTCTATTACTCTTTAGAAGAGTTCCTTGGGGCGCCTGGGTGGCACAGTCGGTTAAGCGTCCGACTTCAGCCAGGTCACGATCTCGCGGTCCGTGAGTTCGAGCCCCGCGTCAGGCTCTGGGCTGATGGCTCAGAGCCTGGAGCCTGTTTCCGATTCTGTGTCTCCCTCTCTCTCTGCCCCTCCCCCGTTCATGCTCTGTCTCTCTCTGTCCCAAAAATAAATAAAAACGTTGAAAAAAAATTTTTAGAAGAGTTCCACGGACTCATCCACATTTTATACAATCCAGTGATAATTCGGTCAGTTTCCATCTTTCTTAACATATTTGAGTCTGATGGTCACTCCGAAGTATCTGGATGAAAATGTCTTAGCTTGCTTCCTCTATTTTTACCTTAATTGATAAAATATCCACATATTTGACAGAGACAGGACTTGCTGCTGGCAGTCATTCAAACATTCCTTGGGGAGAAATAAGGTCCTACTGGTCAGGAGGCAAGAAGCCAAAAAGGGAGTTTTGCCAGCAATGTAGTTTCACAAAGAGGATTTCACTGTGGATCTGAAAAGCTGGAAGGTTGAAATCCAAACAGAATGCTGCTTGATTAAGTCCAGACACTGAACTAACTCTGTAAAATACTTAACCATAGTGACAGTTTCCAGTGGAAGCTTTATTCTCCCACAGCTTCTTTCTGTGATGATGAATATTCAGTAACCAAGTAATTACTGACATTGAACCAAATGGCACAGACCAGACCGTAAGAAGACAGGCGCGGGAGCATGAACTTCATGTAAATGGTTAGCACAGCAAATACAGTCAGCTCAACCTACATACACAGCCTGTTTCTCCTTTTCCTTCCTGTTCGCTGTGCAGGAACATCTGGCTAAGGGGGGTTGGGGGACACTGGGCACGGCTTCCACATGGAACAGTCCATCCCTTTAAAAGGTTTTTCATCTTTGAAAAACCTTATTAAAGTGTAGTTTCTTGTTAGTGCACTTGGCACGAAAAAAGAGGATGAACAAACAGTCAGCAAGATATCCCACATCCATCTAGAGCTGAGATGGCAAAACAGTTGCCCGTGAATAACTCCCGGGACCCAGACAGGCTGCCTGCAGCAGCACCGAGGGAACGGCAAGGCCAAGCCCGCATCAGAGAGGGAGGGAGTGATCTGATCCGCTGATCGATTAGTCATGTCTGTCTGCTGAGGGCATGAACTAGCAGAAGGGTATATGCACGAGACACAGAGCACACAGGACATGCAAGTATGAGGCTCAGTTCGACTAAACCCGTTTCCACAAACAATGCTCTTCCAACACGTCTCTGCGGTAGCTACGAATTACAGAAAAGCTGGGGCTCTGTAGCAATATGCAGGAAATTAAAGGTACTGTCCTCGTAGAAGCCGACTTAACCAGCAACCAGGAAAGGAAAAAAAAAAAAAAGGTTACACTGCACTTCTAATAAATACTCTGGTCTAGGCCTTTTGCAGCCTGTTCACAAATGCTGAAAGATCACGGTCTGGAGTCTACCTTTGAGTAATGAACAAAGCAAAGTGTGGGAATTCTTCTCCATTTCAGATACAACTATTATTATTGGCCTGAAACAGTTCCTTACTTTCTAGATCACTTAAGTCTATTTACTAATATTACATTAACTTTACGTTTTTCATCCAAGTGGTAGTCCTGTTTCTTTTCCATTTTTTTAAACCAATTATGTTACCTCGGGAGTTATGCGGTATGCCACATTTTGTTTATGCCTGTGCCCCCCTCTTTCTCATAGTGTTCAACTATCAGTAACTTAAGCTATTTTATCAAGTTTTAAGCCGCAGCATCAGAACTGAAACAGTTCTCATTATAAAAATTTGTTCTTATTCTCTTTAAAGACCAAGGGCATATGGAACGTAATATATGAAAAACATAAACTTGTATTTTTTTGGGAAATACATTCACGTGGAATATTTCATTCTGATAGCAGGGCCTGATAAATGAGCTGTGTCCCGCCTACAGACACTCACACGCACACAACCATGGGCCCGTGGAAAGGAAGATGGGCCCATGGAAAGGAACAGCAAAAGGCTGGCATCCAGAGGGGAGTAAAGTCTGGCCTGTTGATGGCGTGTGACTCTGAAATCCAGATTCGTTGGTAATTTCACCTTTTAAAGCCTGTTTTCATTTAAAACATTATCCATTCAACAAATGCTCAAGAAGACGCAAACTGATGACTCCTGCTATTTGGGTAAATGAGATCTATTTTAAATTCTAGCACTCTTGAAGAGACTCCCCTTCCGCTGCGTCCCTGCTGGACCCACCGCCAGCTCTTCTGGGTTTGCTCACTTGCCCACACGTGAGGCGGGGTGAGATCTCGTCTCTATTACTTCGCCCACCCACGCCTCATATTATTCCAGCTAATGAAGGAATGATGCCCACAAGGGCAGTTAAGTGACGATCTTACCGTATCACCTAGAGCGGAAATTTCACTTACGAATTCTGATGTGCAAAACATATGTCACATCCCCATCCCCGACAAATACAAGGGCAACACACACACTCCAACAAACTTGCACTGTGACTGCACCCGTTTTTGGAACTTGACTGTGGCAGGAGGGCTGAATGGGGGGGCACGGGCTCACTGCACCTGACCTCACAGGCCTATGAAGGAGATGCCAAATTCTCTGACAGTTGGTCTCACGGGTAGAGTTTGGTGATCTATTTCTAGTAGGCGAGTTCTCAGCAATTAGATTTCTGGTCAAACGGTGGGTCCACTTTTTGGCTCAAGCTACATTCCGTCCTATTGTCTGCACACGAAGGCGGATCATTTTATAATCTTTGTCATGGTGGCGGCTTTGAGTATTCTTCCTCGCTTCCTGGATCGGTGGCCTCAGTTTTCATCTTCCAAAGGTATGAGCTGGTAGCTCATTATCAGTTTAAATTTACATGTGTGGCTGAACATTTTTCAAATACTGATTATTTATTTTGTAATTCCACTTTTGTGGACTGTGCGTCCATATGCCTTGACCGTTTGGTTATCAGGGATTTGGTGTTTTTTTTGCTTGCTAGGCCCCTCCATGCACTTGGGATAGTCTGGTTTTACCCATCACGTTTACTACAAATCCTCCCTCCCCCATATTCCCCTGTTTATCTGAATGTTCTCTTTCAAGTTCATAAAAATCTTAATGTTTCAATTCTTTTACCTGGCCATATTATATTTTGTATATTCTCTCATTATCAGTAATTAAAGCATTTGCTTGTTTCTAAAGTGGTAATCTTTACTGTTTCTAGAATTGGCTCTTCTAAATCCTGAACCCAAGTAGTATATATAAATTCCTTTCCCATTTAACTCTAAATTATATTCAGAGTTTTGGTCTGAGCTCTTCCTCTGTCTCCAAAAGGCCTTATTTCTTTTTTTTTTTTTTTTAAATCACTACTATGCTAATTATTATTGATTTACAGCAGACTTTTTTGTGTGTGTGGAATATTTTTCATCTATTTCCAACTGGGCGCAATTAAGCTCTTTAAGATAACCTGAATTGAAATTGTACTAAATCCACAAATTAACGGAGGAAACTAATTGATTCATCATCCTTACCGTAAGCTTCCTATCCATTCTTATCCTTACATACAGTAGGACTTTTTGGTTATTGAAGTGTCCTTTGCTTTCTTGGATTGTAACTCTAATGATGGCTTAATTTCCAAAGAATGTAGAATTTGATCTTACAGATATATCGAAAGTGCCCTCTGTTACTGCTCCGGTGCAAGAGTGTCTGGTCCAGCTACAGACACATGAGTGAAGTCACCTTTAATGCTCCAGTTCTGATCAAGCTCCAGCCGAAGACGGCTGCATGAGCTGAAACCACAGGGAGAAGAACCACTGGCTGAACTAACTAGAAATCACTGGACATAATAAACCATTATGTCCAGCCATAAATTTGGGGGTGATTTTTATGCAGAAATAGATCACTGAAAAAATTAACGACGCTTTGAAACAAGGTTTATAAAATATGAAATGTATTTTAAAATATGTTACCTGGTCACTTTGTTTTATAATCTTGGATAATTTATTTTTAAAATTTGATTTATATATATTTTTTAGCTCAAGTAGAATTAACATACAGTGTTATATCAGTTTCAGGTATACAACATAATGGTTCAACAATTCTTTCCATTTCTCAGAGCTCATCACGATAACTGTGCTCTTAATCAGAATAATTTAACTTTCATATTTTTTTAGGTATAGAAGCATAGGTAAATATATGTTTTCACCTCCAAAATTTATTCCTTTTTCTTTGCATTGCTCATATAAATGTCAAGTACTTTGCTCCCTAATTAAAGGACACAGTCTCAAAGCATGATCTGGTTTAGTTTCTGGACTGAAGGTACCTGCTTTTTATAAACAGTCCTCCATTAAGTATCATGTCACTCCTTGGAATAAAGGAGATATTCTTTGTTAGGTTTTAAAGGTAGCTCTCAAATCTTAATTTTTATTAGAAATAGGTCTTAATTCTATTAGATAAGCTCTTTTGGGGAAATTGGTATGATAACTTGTAATTATTTCAGCCACTATAACTTTTTATAATTAAAAGTTTGTCTTTTATTAAACCAGCTCAACTCTTGCCAATAACAATGAATAATCTCTTCAATCTCCTACTGAGTTTCATCTAAGCTTGACATCACTATTAATGACTGAGATTGTCTTTTGATTTTCTTTTCTTGCGTGTTATCAGGAAAGAATCCTATTATGCAATTATTAGGCTGCTTCTGAATTTCAGGGAAAATTTATACAGGGATATCATTATTCCTTGAAGCTTTGAAAACAATTAACTCTAAACGTATTAGTTTCAGGTGACATTTGGGATTTGATATTCTTAGATAACTTTTCAGTGCCCTCTATATTTGGGCCTTTTATGGTTTCTTAGGCTCCCTCCCCCGTTTTCTTGCAAGAAATACCCAATTATCTTATTTATCAAATCTCTTCCTATATAGCCCTGACATTCATTAATAATTTTTCTATTTCTCTTATGTATTGGTGAATACTAATTTCTCTTCCCAGTTCTAGAAAGTACAGAGTTCATTTGTACTTTCCATTTTTTGATCAAATTTATGTTGTTTTATCAATATTCAAAGAAAATTAATCACTGACTTTACTTATAAATTGCACTGAAAATTCATTTGCCAGTTTACCAAAAAATCTATTTGATTTCTTTCTTTCTTTGCTTTCACAGCTTTTGTAGAATCTTTTTGTTTTTCATTTTTTTTTAATTTTTTATTTTTTTTTAACGTTTATTTATTTTTGAGACAGAGCATGAACGGGGGAGGGGCAGAGAGAGGGAGACACAGAATCCGAAACAAGCTCCAGGCTCTGAGCTGTCAGCACAGAGCTCGACTCGGGGCTTGAACTCACTGACCGCGAGATCATGACCTGAGCCGAAGTTGGCCGCTTAACCGACTGAGCCACCCAGGCGCCCCTGTAGAATCTTCTTGAGGCACAGTTAAGTTGGTTAATTTTCATGTGCTCCCCCCCCCCCCCACATTTAAACAAATGTTTCTGAAAACAGTGCATTTTTGTTTAAGGACTGTTCTCTGGCTGCAGTCCAAAGATTTTAATAGATAGTATCTTTGTATCATCGCTCACTAAAAAAAGGAAAAAAAAATGGCCTCATATTCCTGAATTCTTCCTAGAATAATTAATATGAATTACATCAAGAGTCTAACGAATGCTTAGAATTTTTTGTGCGTGTTTTGCTTCTCAGTTTTCTTATTTAATTCTATTTTCATTGCCTTGTGGTCAGAAAGGTGGTCTGGAAACACTCCTCATCGTTGGAGACGCCCCACTCGTAGTCACAGGGTATATGTTATGTTCTCTGTACGAACAGAGTGTCAATATATTTCAGCAACGATGATCGGGACAGATATTTTGGTGCGTCTGCTCTACTGTTGCATGGCATAGTAAAAGATCTAAGTTCTTACACTCCTGTGTCCAGTGTCAAGTTCTGCTGGTCAGCAAAGTCCAACACATCACAAGTTTGGAAGATAAAACACGTAGATCGCTGGGAGAGAGGCGTCTCTGCCTGCACGAATCACATGGGTGGATTCTATGAGGGTCATGGTATTAAGTAGGCAGACACATTCCATTTTTTTTTTTTAAAGCCCGTTTTGAGATGTGTTGACTGCTCACGTCCATGGACGGGCACCGCATTATTCCAGAGCATTCTGAGCTCAGTAAGGCATGTTGAACTGCCTTTATTAGTTTGTAGCAATTAAACAGATGCATAGGGGATTTTCTGGACTATCTTTATCCTGTGTAGTCTAGCTCAGAAAGGGCTCTGGGAACTGGTACAAGAAAGATCGAGTAACAGGCAGGGCAAGTGGGTTATCTCGGTGAAGACGTTTCTCTTTCAAGTGCTGAGGTGATGGATGACACCCACTCGCCACCATGCCAGCGTTGTCAGAGTGGCACTGACACGAGACGATCTGATTAGCAAATGTCTGGAGCTGCAAATTCCCAGCTGACTTCTCCTAAGCTGCCTGTGGTCTCAAGGCGGCGTGCTGTGGTCCACTGCCCTGCAGAGTAGCACCGAGAATTCCTCTAATTTTGATTTGTAAGCGTTTGGAAGCTTCGGAAAGGTCAGACGACCGAAGTCCGCTCCCCTGGCAGGCAGAACCCCACATTCGTCCTGTTTGGCTCTGATGCCAATGCACGCGAGGTGTTGGCTCTCTGGGGTTTCCACGTCATGCTTTTTCTCTTTTGTCTGTGGGCGCCAACTCGCACCTAGACCCTAACTTCGGCTCACAACCCCTCTCTGATGAACAGACCTGAACTGCCGAAGGGGGGGGGTTTAAGACTGTCAGAAGCCTTACGTGTTCATTTTCTGGTCAAGAAGACTGAATGCAGCCCAATGCAGATATTTAATCAGGTACTTCTGAGGATTACCACCGAACATTCGGGGTCGGCCCGTAGTGTGGTATTGTGGTAGTTAAGGGACTTGTCCAAAGGCCCACAGCCCAGCAGCTGAGCTGTGACTGTGACCAGAGTCCCTGGGTGGACACCTTCGTCACTGCCGCACGTGCCACTTTGGTTTCTGCACTTCCCGCTCTTAGCCCCTGTCCTTCAAAGATCTGTTTCAGAGCAGTGCTTTTATTCTTGAGG
This sequence comes from Acinonyx jubatus, assembly GCF_027475565.1. Classification (NCBI taxonomy): domain Eukaryota; kingdom Metazoa; phylum Chordata; class Mammalia; order Carnivora; family Felidae; genus Acinonyx; species Acinonyx jubatus. The sequence goes on from NC_069393.1 coordinate 3,266,570, forward strand.
CGGTGGAAGGGAACCAAGCAAAGGCACAAACGGGGGGTGGCGAGTAGATATGCAGATAGGCTGATAAATATTTTACACCCGAAAAGTGAGCATAAAATGCAAAAGGGTCTTCAGAGGTCAAAACCGATGCCACGAGTAGGTAAATAGCTCAAGTATCCTGTGCGTTGGGTACCCGTCTTCTGGTACTAGCTTTTCTCATTCAGTTATCTCGCCATGTGCTTGATAAATAAAGATAAGACACATAAAACAAGCAGCCTTCCCTTGAGAAACTCATCACCTAGGAAGAAGCTACAGACAAGTGAATAAAGCAGAATTCAGCGCGGTAAGTACCGTGCAAATATTTACGCAGCCGAGAATAACGCAGCGGACAGAATAGATGTTCTCATACTCTCCCGGGGGCAGTAAGCCAGCACAGCGTGCCAAGAATGGGCCAGAGAAAATGCTGCTACCTGCTGCCTGGGCTGCTCTGGACGGAGGTAAAGACAGCGCTCCTGCCCCTTGGGGCTAGGTTGCATCTAGGTCGGCGTTGGAAGCACAGGAAGTAACTGGGCCAAGGGCCTGGGGTTCTATAACCAACTTCGGGTAATGTCAGGGAACGAAGGCTGCATCGTGGAGCAGACGGGCACTCTGAGGTTTCCACATGGAATTGAGTACTTTGCAAGGCAGTGAACCCAAGACCCTCACTCCTATTAAGGGAGCAGTAAGAGCCTGTTCAATTTGCAGAAACTTCCTAACAGAGTTCCTCTCTGCTTATCTACTGGAGCTTAACGCCCCTGGTGTCTGAATTAGCCTCCATGTAGCCTTCCCCCTCCCCCTGTCGCCACCGGAACTTAGGACCAGAGACACCGATCCGATCATCTAGAACAGATCCCTCGGCAGGGCCAGCTTGTGCAGAGTGAGGGGCAGGGCAAGCAGCAACCCCCACCTCAGGCAGCAATTTGACCTGGCAGCAACACCAGTCACTTCTGGGAAAGGAACGTGCTTTTGTGTCCCGAAGCCTGGACGTGCGGTGGGGGTAGAGACCAAGCAGGTGAGTGGACGGGGAGAGGGAGAGAAGAGATGGGCTGCTCAGGCGGCTGCAGACTCCCCTGGCCCCCTCCCCTCCATGGGGGTGGCCACACGTGGCCCTCCGCCGGGATTCGCAGACAGACCCCGCCTCCCCGGTCACTTCTACCAGTCACCCCAGGGGCAGCGGTCGTCGTAGAAGGGCAGCGCCAGCAAATGGCACAGGTCACAATCCTGGGCCATGGGAGCAGTTTCAACCTCGAAAATTCCCGTGGGCGTGGCGGCTGGAAAGGCCCTCAGAGATGGGCATGTCCGGTGTGTCAGGGACACATGGAGGAGGAGGAAGACGGGCGGGGCTGGGGCACGTCACACTGCATGTACACCAAGCCGCCAGACTCCTCAAGCTGTGCCCATCCCACCGAGCCAGGCAGCCGCGGCCTCTGGAGGCCCTTCCTCTCCATCTCCCCTCGTGACGCTCGCAGGGAAGAATCTGGGTCCTACAGATTCACCTCCACATTTCAGGTAGGAAGACAGGTCAGAGAGGGGAAGTGACTCGTCCAAGATCAGGGCTGGCACCTGATCTGGATTGCAGGTTTGGGATCCTTTGTCCGGTGCTCATGTCACGAAATGGCACGGTCTCCCTGACGAAACGCCCTTAGTCACAGCTCAAGCCTTCCCCTGCGCGTTTTCATCCACAAAGATGTGCAAAGCATCCAAAACGTTAACCCAGACCAATCCGAAAAGCAGACGCGTTCCCTATGTTGCCGCCCCAGGCCCTGGAGGCCCTGAGTCTTTTTACCTTCAAATGCCCGTGCAGCGTCCACGAGGTGGGACCAATCTAAACCCGTGGCCGTGTCCGGGAGGGGCATCAGGCCAGGATCTGCGCACTTGGACTTATCCGATAAGGACCCATCGGAGAACCAGAACTCATCTAAACGGGAACAAAACCAGAGCGTCAGTCGGATGGCAGTGCAGGGCCCGGGCGGCCCCTCCAAGGGGCCAGGGAACTTCTTCCAACAGACCTCCGGCCCCCAGGACAAAAGGAGACAGTGTGGTGTCGTCGCCCCCAAAACACACAGCTGGAGAAACGGAGGTCTGCAGGAAAGCCATGACCTACAGGCTCACTTAGAGGTCGGCTGGCAATGCCCTGGGGTGGGAGGGTTTTAGAATGGATCGATTCTGATGGTACAGTATCGGAATCTCACGGTTTTCTTCCAGGGCAGGGCTTTCCCCGAGGACATCCATCCGAGTCGGACTGTCTGCAGTATGGATTCCTGCTTTCTTCAGGGGTTACTTCCCCCTTTCAAGTGTTGCAAGCTTCTACTGTAAACAAGGTTCAGCACACTCTCTCTCTAGCCTGACTGATGGCTTAAGAAGCTTCCTGAAGAACACGGTTATGTAAGCTGAGCACCGCAAGTTCGAGATGCCCCCAATATCAGCTGGTTATAAAAAGGCAGGAAGACGAACCTTGTCTTCATTGTTCACAGGCAAGGAAGAGAAGGGACAGTACAGTCTCTTTCAGCCTACGCACAAAAATGGGACTGGGGCTGCTCTGCTGACTTAATGAGGTGGCTTGATCCCCGGCAAAACCAGAAACCCCTTGCCGTCCAGCATCGGTTTGCCTTCCTTTGTACACACGGACCTTTTAGGTTTCTTTTTCTTTTCCACCTGTCATCACTGGACTTGAAGTGTTTATGTCATGGAAAATACTAGTTGTTAGAACTCACTACGCATCTGAGGACCAATTTTTTTTCTTTTTTGAGAGAGAGAGAGAGAGAGAGAGAGACAGCCTGAGTGGGGGAGGGGCGGAGAGACGGGGAGAGAGAGAGAGAGAGAGAGAGACAGAGAGAATCCCAAGCAGGCTACCTGTGCTATTCACGTGGGAGCCTGATGCAGGGCTCGAACTCACAAACCCTGAGATCATGACCTGAGCTGACATCAAGAGTCAGGCACTTGACTGACTGAGCCACCCCGGCAACCCTGAGGCCAGATTTTTCAAAGGCTTCAACCGGACTTTCTTGGACATGTCGTTTCTGAACCTGCCCCAAACGTTGCATGCAGCTGCTTGTGAACACATCTGCCTAATGAGACCAATCAAAATAATGACCACCTGGTTGTCTGAGCCTGCAATTAAGTTAAATAAGGGGCATAATTAACCCAATGCACCTGTAATTTTTGTTCCCACACCCTTTGGGGTAGCTGTGAAATGCTGGCATCTGGACAGAGAGAGAGCACGGTGGTGTTTGACCTTGAAGGGCACTCACGGTCCTTCTGCCCTCTTGACGCCTTCACATGACCTCTCAGCCCACCCCCACCCGGGGCGGGGTGGCCAATCAAACCCCTCTATTTTCAGCACTACCACGTTTAGCCGCGGGGATATTCCAACGACCCGGTCCCAGCCTCCACCGCGAAGGGAGCCCAGTTGCGGAGCACTCACAGCTCCCTCCTCTCCTGACCTGGTTCTCTCGGGAACCCAGGAAGACAGACGTGGGCAGAGGCTGGGCGGAAGCCCCCTCGCAGACCTCAGGCCTTTTAGGGTTAAGGTTCAACCCCCGAGGCAGAAAAGTAAGGAAGCCCCCGGATTTTCCATCACTTGCCAATCCCTTTGTCTCTCAAACACATTGGCTCCTTTGCTTAAAGCAGGCTTTCCAAAGCCAAGTGTGGAGGAGTTATTTGACTCGGTGGCAATTACTTTTGTCGCTGATTCGCAGGGGACCAGAGTTCTTCAGGAATGAGGTTAAGAGTGTGGCAGCGCGGGGAAGGGTGCACCAGGCAGGCTGGAACCTGTGTGCCCCGGGGCGCTCTCCCTCCAACCCCCGCCTCTCCTTCCCTCCTGGGAGAGGAAACACCAGGGACCGGAAAACGATTCAGGTAAGTGAACATTTCGACAGCAAGTACACTCTGATAGTCGCGTGTTACTAACAAATGCCAGCCTGAGGATTTTCTCTGCCTTTACAGAGAAACAATCCTTCCCCTGAGCTTCTGGCCCTGGAAAGCCCAGAATCAGGCCCAACGCGCGCTGCGTGTGCAGTCGCGCTTCTTCCCTGCGGGCACCAGGCAACAGCATCCTTTCTGGCGCTGACAGGAGCCACGTGAGGAGAGAGGCAGAATGCAGGCTGGCTGGGGCACTAGGCGAGCGTCCCTGTACCCCCCGCCCCGCCCCCCCCACTTGTCCCTCCAGCATTTCTCAGCTCAAAAAGCTACCTTCCCCAGACACCCACGGAGCACTGACCGTGGGGGGACCTGACAGTCTTGGGTCAAAGATGCATGCTTGGACTACTCCCGAGTGCCCTAAGATTCCACAATACGTGGCCATCTGTAATTAAGCCAAGGCACAAATCTGAATCCTGGTGGCCAGGAAACCAAAGCTGAGAGGGAGGGAGGGAGGGAGGGGGCCCAGCAGGACTGGTCCACCTGCTCTGTAGGTGTGCTCGCTGCCCTGGACACAAGTCACGCAGAAGCCGCATGCCAAGCCTGTGAGGACTCCAGGATCTGGGAATGTCTCGGGGCGTAAGTTTCACAACCAGAGGCAAGCCTCGGGCATGCTCACTTCCTCCAACTTGTATGGAGATGCAGGGGGCAAAAGGAGGGAAATGGGATTTGTGAGATTTCTTTTTTATTACAAACTAGTATTCCCTCTTCCCCAGGTGTGAATGAAACTTTTGTGTTTATTTGACACCATAGGGCTGGCAAAGACGGTCAGTGGATTAGGAAGGCTTCTTTCCCCCGGGATTTACTTGGAGCCTAGTTAGCCATGTATCTATGATGTGCCATCATTTCTCAGCACGCAGGAAGGTCCCAGGGTCACCGACACTCACCTTAAACGGAGTAAGAGCGTCTAAATTCTCCGAGTTCTCAACATGAAAAGCACCTCAATTTCTTTTCAATTGCTTGGAAGATCATATAATTGGCAAAACATAAATTTTATTTATTTATTTTTTTGGTCTGAGATTCCGAATCACCAAAAATCCTTTAGAACGTCCTTGCTGGATGTGAGGTTATCACTACTGCCATCATCTAGATGATGCTTACCCAGCATCTCCTATGTTCCAGGCACCAGCAGGTACTATAGGACCAGGAAGACACAGCTTCCGCCCTTGAGGAGCCCGGTCAGCAAGCAGATGAATGCTGCTGGTGCTGGTCCGGTGGGGGTTTGGGGAAGATGCACACCACGGCGGCTGTGACTGGGTTGTTTCCGGAGTCTTACAGATGCGGAAGAAAAGGCACCCCTTGTCTTTGTTATTTCCAAAGCTCGTGTGACGTCAGGAGTGCACCCTGCCCTTTCAGCCAATTCAAAGGAGAAAGTGGCTCGGGGAGTCTGAAAGATGGCTAACGTCTAGGCATGGACGCCTGGCCCCTGCTCTCCGGCCTGGACACTGATGTCATGACTTTCTGTTTGTTTATCCACAACCGGAAGGCACAATGACCGTCTGTATCAGGGGTGCCTTTGTTTGTTGTTATAAATGCTGAGGAGTCCTCCTGATGGTCAGACAGCTGAGGTTTGGGCAATTCCTCTCGAAACACCACTGGATGTTTATTACAGGGGAGACTGGGAACCTCTGAGAAAGAGAAAGCAGCACCCTCGTGGATCAGCCAGACACCCTGCCTCTGATGGCCCACGGGCACGTTCTGCAATGCCAACTGTGGCCAGGGTCATCTTCTGCCTGTAAGCAGCTCTTACCACCTGCACCCCACACACCGGGACTATGCCTGGGTCTGGAGCATCATGCGGGCATACTGAATTACCGAGAAAATACTCATTTGATTTATTCTAAACTCCCCCCTTCTTTAAGCTTCAAGGGGCATCCTTTGGGAGGTGCTAGGTCAAAACTCCAGGATTTGGAAACATGCATAAGTTAATACTCTCTTCTTATCTTCTGAAACTTAAGAACTCTTGTGAGTCTATGCTCATACGAAGATTTCTCCCATTCCTTGGAGAGTTTTGATCTCCATAAAACAAAAAACAAAAAAGAGGGATTCTCACAAAAGACCCCGAATAGCCAAAGCAGTCTTGAAAAAGAAAAACAAAGATGGGGGCATCGCAATTCCAGACTTCAAGTTATAGTACAAAGCTGTACTGATCAAAACAGTATGGTACACACACACACACACACACACACACACACACACACACACACACCAATGGAATAGAATAGAAAGCCCAGAAATAAACGTACAACTATATGGTCAACAAATCTTTGACAAAGGAGGCAAAAATGTGTAATGGGAAAAAGTCTCTTCGACAAAGGGTGTTGGGAAAACTGAACAGTGACACGCCGAAGGAGGAAACCGTATGACCTTCTTACACCATGCACAAAAATAAACTCAAAATGAATTAAGGGCCTAAATGTGAGACTCGAAACCATAAAAATCCTAGAAGAGAGCACAGGCAGTAATATCTCTGACATCAGCCGTAACAACATTTTTCTACACAGGTCTCCGGAGACAAGGGAAGCAAAAGGAGAAATAAAGAATCGGGACCACATTGGCACAAAAAGCTTCTGCACGGCAAAGGAAACTCAATAAAACAAAAAGACAACCTACCGAATGGAAGATGTTTGCAAATAATATTTCTGATAAAGGATCAGTATCCAAAACCTGCGAAGAACTTACACAACACCAAAAAAAAAAAAAAAAAAAGAAAGAAAAAAAGAAAAGAAAACCCAAATAATCCAATTAAAAACCGGGCACAAGACATGAACAGACATTTCTCCAAAGAAGACATAGAGATGGCCAAAGGATACGTGAAAAGATGCTCAACATCACTGATCATCAGGGAAATGCAAATCAAAACCACAATGAGATATCTTCTCACACCTGTCAGAATGGCTAATATCAAAAAGAAATACCAAATGCTGGCAAGGATGTGGAGAAAAAGGAACCCTCCTGCACTGCCGGTGGGAATGCAAACTGGTGAAGCCACGGTGGGAAAGTGTGGAGGTGCCTCAAAAAATTAAAAATAAAATCTCCATATGATCCAGTATTTACCTGAAGAATACAAAAACACTAATTCGAAGGGATACATGCACTCCGATGTTTACAGCAGCATTATTTACAACAGCCAAGGTACGGAAGCAGCCCTTCACTGAATAAAGCCATGTACCCAACTGGTCAAGGAGGAAACAGATACTGGGCACATTTATCAATATCATTGGTTATCTGGCCTGTGAATCATGCATCCAAATGGCCATTCCCCATTTTTTTCTATGTGGGCCACAAAAGAAATTTTGTTCTGGAATCCAATAATAATGGAAACAAAGACCCTAAATGCAACGCAGAAGCATTTCAGAAACAGTTTCACTTGCTTCATCAGGCCATATTTTTACGCCTCCAAGTTGAAGACCTAATGATATAGCACATTTCAGGGACTTCACAGGAAATCTACATGAGTTGTGACATGAATCACATCCAAAATGTGTTTGTGAGGGACTGGTCTCACAAGGTTGAATCAAGATCTTGATCTCCAGAGAAGAAAGAGTCTGAGACAGGTTCAGATGTGGGACAGGTACTAGCTAAAAATATCCGAACGAGAAGCCTGTGACTATAATAACAATTACCCGTTGTAAAGCTCCAGCAACATTCGCTGTAAAGAGACGAACTTGCTGACCAGTCTCTATTAGTGACAGATTCTCTCTGTGAGGATCCCGTGGTGGGAATGCTCCAGTTTTAAGGCTTACCCGAAGCACATGCACGCCTTCTGAGCGTCTGCCTACCTCTTTCTACGTGGCTTCTAGAAGCTTGACGGAACGAACCTCCCCTCCAAGCTTTCACATGAAACTAAGTCTCTGGGACTAAGAGAAAACAACTGGACAACCTCAATTCGTCCTCATTTCTCTCTTCAGACATCCGTTGTTCTGGTTCTGAACTACTCTCAGAGAGTGGGCTGTTCTTACAGAGGTTCTGCTGAGCGACCAGAAACCACAGAAAGTGAAGAATGACAAAAATCTGTGGATTCAAAAGGAACGACCACACAGGTTCAGTGCGGGCGTCAGATACGTTAGCACAAATTACTTCCAGCTCCCTTATCCACATTGTGTCATTTCACTCATGGAACCGACAGAACCTTTTCTGAGTAGTTTCTACAGGAAACTGAAGTCGCGTTGCCAAATCAGGTTTCAACAGAGAAGAGCCAGAGGCAAGGACCACGCTCACTGCTTTTCCCAGAGAAACGACCAGTGAAGACAGGTAAGGTGGTTTTGCACTTGAATCGTGAACAGGTAATGTACCCTGCCTGTTTCCTACTTGCGCCTTTATACTTTGCAAATACTAAAAAAGGATGCATTTCTTCAGTAGGTGGACAGATAGAGAAGCTGTGGTACGTCCAGACAATGGAATATTATCTAGTGCTGAAGAGAAAGAAACTGTCAAGCCGTGAAAAGACACGGAGTTCTCCTGAAAAAGCTACATACTGTATGATTCTAAGTATATGACATTTTGGAAAAGACAAAACAAGGGAGACAGTGAAAAGATCAGTGGTTGCCATACTGCTGTGGTGGATACATGTCATTTGACACTGTCCAGACCCACAGCGTGTATGGCATCGAGACTGAATCCTAATGTAAGCAAACGATGGACTCTGGTTCATGACGGTGTGTCAATGCAGGTTCACGGATTGTAGCAAATGTACCCTGGGTGAGAGACGCTGATCGCGAGGGAGGCTGTGCATGTGTGGGGGCAGGGGTAATCGGGAACTCCCTGTGCCTTCTGCTAAATTTTGCTGCGAACCTAGAACTGCTCTTAAAAAAAAAAAAAATTTCTTTTTTCATTAAAAAAAAAGTAAAGTAAAAAAAAAAAAAAAAAAGACGTATCTTTCACAATGGAAGCAGTGAAGGGTGAATATAAGAATTACATCGACGCACAGGCCACAGATTTCATGACCACACATCAAGCATTAGAAATGAAAGAAATAACATCTGCGAGAAAACAGTCTTACTGATTTTACGCACGCTTTCAAGAGGACGTTAAATTTACCCATTTACAAAAAAGGAAAAACATTTAGAGAAATATTAGGTTATTAGAATATGTCTGACCTTTCATGGGGTTATCAAGAAGGAGTTTAAAGGTTTCTTCAATTTAGGCAAATTGACTCATTATAGCAGGCAGGATATTATGTTACTTAAAGAAATAGATTAAGGATTTTATGAGACAAGGTTCATTTCCAATTATGTTCAACATTAGAAGAAGCACTATTAGAACTTTTATTTCATTTAGCCTGAGATTTCCACACATATTATGAAGTTCAAATTGGTTCTAAAGATAATGCTTTTTATGAAATAAAAAAAAAACGGATAATGAATGTAGTTCTGATTAAATCCTTAATCATCCCGTACACTAGAAATTACATTCTGAAAAAGGAAACAAAGCCAGAGTAAAAAAAAATTAGCACCCTTAAACGCTGACACCACGTAAAAGTCAAAGATTTTAAGATCTGAAGGAAAATCGTGTAGAAATTACCCAGTCAGTCTGTGACCCCTAAACTGGAGTAAACCGGACACAGAGCGCATGAATGATGAACACAGGGTCATTCCACCACCCACGGGGAAAGTCAGGTTGAAGACCCACGGCTCCCGAGCCCATCCACCACCTTGCCCATCCCCTGGTGTTCAATGTCAGGGACGGAGGGAAACCAAACCTTCCTCCTTGCTTGCTGCCCAATGGAAAGTCTACCTCCCGTGCCACTTCTGCCTTTATAAAATCAGGTCTTAGGTATTTTTTTCTTATACACATACATACATCTTTTATTTATATAGTCATGACTCGATAAAAAATGTTGAATATGGGCTTTTCAATATTCTTCAACACTCGTGGCACTGCTTAAGTTCTAAAAAGTATCCACTCTGATGCTTGTATCATATTGAAAAATTAAAAAAAAAAAAAAGGAAAGCAAAGCAGACGCACCAAATAATATGTATTTTAAAAAAGAAACCTAACCCCTCCCAAATCTCTACGGGGCACAACCCGAAGGGCCCCCGCGTACGGAAGTTCAGCCCCCGCACACTTACTTCTCAGGCTCCCCAAGCTGGGCGCGGGGTGGGTGCGGGGGGGCAGCGTGCTGTGGTAGGGTGGGGTGGTGCTGAACAGAATGTCGTTGGGCAGGGCTTGGTCAAGTATTGAACTTCGAGAACTGCCAAAGGAAGACCCCCTCCGATTGCTGCAGATGCTTTCATCAGAGAGGGTGCGGTAGAGCGAGCGTCTTGGAGACAGGTTCCCATAGAACGAAAACTAGGGTGGGGGGGAGAAGGGGGAAGACAGACACAAAAGAGTTGAAAGCATGGAATTTCTCTGACTAAATCCAGCAATACAAGTACCACCGTGATAGCATCTCTGAGTTCTCCCTAGGAGGCAGGCATCAACCATTAGCTCAGGAATGCTAAACCAGGCACGTGGCTCATCTAGGCAAACACACCAGGGCTCTCTGGTGCTGTTACTGGATTTGAATGTTTTCCTCCTTTGACATTCTGTGAACTACTATCATGAATTAGACAAGGGCAGCTTTATTAATTCTGAAATGTTAAATGGAACCTCCATAACCTTATAACACCGCCAGGTCCTGGAAATATGGAAGGTTGCCATTTCAGGCACAGTTATGCAAAAGCACACATAGCGTGGGCTTGATTTTAATTTGAAATGACTACGTTTTAATATCAGGCAATTTCTGTATCAATCCACTGCAATGTGAGGTTCAATCTCATCAAAAAAAAAAAACCAATTTTGAACACTGAGGCTCTCTAGGTCACACAAGCAGGTTCAAGAGGCAATGGTTATCAGTCCAGTAAAATCTTGTCTACTTAAAAGTGATCCCCCACAGGAGTCTATTATAACTGTTGAAAATGGAGTTATAGTAATCGATCATTACCGGATTTAGGGGAACCACTGAAATTATTGTGTTAACTCGCAGACAGGGTAGGGAGAATTCTTACTCAAGAAGCAGCAGTCAAAATACTCAAAAAAATTAAATCAGATCTGACTTTCCAACTTCGTCTTCTGCATACCGAACCACATTCCTTTTATATAAACAATAGTAAAAGCCAGAATGTTTGCATCAAACAAACACAGAAATGGCTATTTACATTTGTGAGTGCAGCGAGAAAGCTAAACATATTTCTATTGTATGCGTTCCTTCCATTCTGTCTGCTCTGTCCAACTGGAATGTGTGTTGACTACAAAGTTAAATTTACACCATGAAAGGAAGGTGATTCGTCTTAGAAGGGGGGGGGAACCCCACGTCAAGGAGAGAAGTTCATTTCTATGAGAAGAACAGCTATCTGCCCCTTTTTACAAGTCTGCACCCAAGCTTATACAGTACTGTATATATGATTTGATACAAGTTTAGAAAAAAAAAAAAGAGGCTCATTATGATCGAGTTCTTCTGGGATTCCCTCTTCACACACACCAGCAGGTTCTTCAGAACATGATTACAGGCACATTAGATTAAAGCAGCTTTCAGGTAGTATCTAATTAGAGTGTTATTCTAAGAACACAATTAGGTTAATTGCAGTATTGTTTTATTATAGAGAAGACAGGAGCACACAGACTTGGTGTTTACCCTGATCCCAGTCAACATGGCAATGCCTCGTGTGTGTGTGTGTGTGTGTGTGTGTGTGTGTGTGTGTGTATGTTTTTCTTTTCATTTGGACGAGAGAGAGCACTGGATGAGAAGGGAGAAGATCTGACTTCCATTCCTGACTCTGACACCCTACATTTATATGAACTTCTCACTTCACCACGTAGGGACCCAGGAACTTGCAAAAAGAGGAGACTGAGCTAAATGACCGGCTAAAGGATTCTTTCGAATCCTTTCTGTTACGTAACCAAGTGGTTTAAGAGACTGTAATAACAGCGAAGCTACAACTTGTTAACAAGAAGTGATCTAACGTTAGCGGGGGTCTACTACGTGACGAATGAAGGTGTGCCACCGAATGTGAGGTTGGCTTAGAAGACTGACACATGGCCTTCCCTTGGGACTGACGGCGTGCTGCATGCTCCGTCATATTTACAGTGCCCGGCTTGGAGCAGAGGACAGATTTCTGTAACATGTCAGGTAGTATGGATTTCATAGCTACTGCCTCTGATCACCCAGAATGTACCGGTGCTAAGAGGCTGCGCCTGTGTTATTTCTTCTCTCTGGTACACGTTTCATGGTCTCCTTTTTTCGGAGGACGACCCTGGGCCGGGAGGTCAAGTCACTTGCACAGAGTCACACGGCTGCTTGTGACCGGAGCTGGGATTTTCGGCCAGGCCTGCCTGCCCCTTGTCCTCTCCATCCATGCTAGAAAGTTGCCCTTCCTCACCTCCCCCGGGCTTGCCCTGCTGATAGAAAAACCCCCTGAAAACGGTCAGCCATGCACAGAGTACCAGGTAGAGTCATGACAGAGAACGCACGAGGAGGGACTCTGGAAACTTCCGAGCCTCTTTAGACTTTTCTTCGGTATTTCTGGTAACTGCAAAGCCTCATGAAAGTCGCTAACCTTTCTTCTCCCCTCCTCCACTAACGGACTGTCAGGAAGCATCAGTTTCAGAAAATCTTCTTTGGACAGAACATGTTGAGTTTCTGCAACAGCATCCCCCACCACGGTCTGGTGCTGGGTTGCCGTGGACAAGATCTCCATCTCACCATACAGCCTGTTGCACAGAAACAAAGCAGAGGGGAAGTTAAGAGGAGGGAGGGGTCAGCCCATTTGCAAAACGCGTGTAGCCCGAAGGATTAAAATCCGCCGATTCCACCACCACCTACTCATACGCGCGATTCTTAATTATGGAGTCAGGTCACTGCCGCGTTTGCTCCAGACCCCCATGTCATTTTACACGTGTGAAATGAGCTCAACTCTAAAGGTAGATTTCTGAATAATTCAGAATCAAGTCAGATCCCTGAAGCCCTGGATGGGGGAAAAAAATACAGCCTTTTTTTTTTTTTTTAAGGCCGTGCTTTTTCTTTTCCCAATCTGTCAGAAAACACATTTTCAATAATTCATCAGAGATTATCATATGTCCTTTGCAGGAACACCTCCTTGCGTTTCTCAGAAGACTCGAAAGAACCCTCCTCTTGCAGGTAGACAACCGCACTGCCCCATCTCACCCGGGCGACACAGAGAGAGGCACCCGAGGGAGCCTGAAATTTAAAAGAGTAATCGATTCAGGCGTGTGCCAAGCACGTTTTATTATTGGCAATTCCGCAAAGCCGTTTGGATAAATAAAGCAGCTGTCTCCCTTAATTATCAGGATATAAAACTGTATTTACGAACAACAAAAGACTGTCTAGCAGAATTACTGTTTTCAGCTCTTTTCCAGGGAGAAAACCAGGGACTCGATTTTTAAAAGTTTACTCTGGAAATTCAATCCGAGGAAGCGAACATTCTGGAGGACACAGTGAATCATCAGTGGCTGTACTGTCAGCAGTGAACGGTCCTTGCCACATGACCTGAAATGCAACGTTCTAGGAATCCATGGCCCAGGGCCACAGGGCGACAGACCTGTATGTTATTGTCATGTGTCACTGAGATGACTCTATTTGAGAGGCAAGGCCATCTTGTCACAGCCCGACAGCTCACTGGGAAATTACCAGAGTAAGGAACTCAACGCGGACGTGCTCAAAATTAACAGTGATTATCTGGAAGTCTCTCTGGCTTTTGCTTTGTTGCTGAGGTAGGTCAGGTTGGGTCAAGGAGGGTTCCACAATGTGATGTTAAAGAGATGACTGGAAACTTCAGAGTTTTATCTTTTGTGTACAACGGGACATTGACATTCTCTAATCCTTTGTGGCACAAACGCATCGGATTTGGCCCATCCGTTTCAAAGCATCTTTTGGTGATAAGGTGGGACGCTGTTTCTGCTGTCTGCAGGTGTTCTAGATTCATCGCTTCCACATTACAGTGTGTTCCCTTGTTTTAGGAGCACTTGACTTAGCTGGACAAGTCCTGGGGTGCCTGCCGCCCCTGGGGTGCCTGTGCCCTCCCACAGGACAGGCACGGCACAGCACGCAGAGATCCGGCCTGAGGCCCGGGTTCAAATCCCAGCACTAGCCTCGTGTGATGCGGGGAAGTAAAGCTTTGTCGCCCACATGCCCAGACCTCCTCCTCACGATGCTCCTGACTCTGCCCTTCTTTTACTGAGAGGCCGTGCCTTCAAACCTGTGTGTTCAAATGCACAAACTCTGTGGGGGCTCGGGAGAGCAAAATGTCCAAATGGGCACCTGTCATCCCTCCCTGACTCTTGCAGAGAGCCCTCAAACAGTGCTTTCACACAGAACTCAGAAGGCTCCGGATGAATTTGTGTGAGGCGCTCAGGAGACGTATTAATAGGCAGAAGTACCAACGTTATCGTTAGAAATCTGCATTTATGGGGGCGCCTGGCTGGCTCAGTCCGTAAAGCAGGTGACTCTTGATCTTAGGGTCATGAGTTCAAACCCCACGCCGGGTACGGAGCCTACTTAAAAAAAAAAGAAAAAGGAAAGAGAAATCTGCATCTGTAGTCACAAAGTGTGGCTATCACTACTGAATTCCTTTCTAAATACCTCATTTGCAATTATTGACATGATGAGTTTTAGTGTGTGTGTGTTTTTTTTTTTTAACAAAAAGACTCTATGTTCAATTTCAGCCCTAAAATGACTTTTAGTTTAGAGAGCAGCAGCAGGCTCTCCATATTTAAAAAGCGGGATCATTTTTTTTGGGGAAAAAAGTGGTGTCAGTTCATCAACCAAGCTGAAGACATAAAAGAGCTCTGTGAAAATCAGGGCAGCCCCCCGGTGCGCCCTCCACACGTGACGATGCTGCAGACACAACGGCCTCACAGTTTAGTGCATGGGAGTTTCTTTTTTCTTAAGACTGTCCTTTTATTTTTTTATTTTTAAAAAATGCTTATTTATTTTGAGAGAGAGAGAGAGAGAGAGAGAGAGTGAGAGAGAGGGCATTCGAGTGAGATGAGTGGGGGAGGGGCAGAGAGCGAGGGAGAGAGACTCCCAAGCAGGCTCTGTGCGGTCAACCTAGAGCCTGATGTGGGGTTCGATCTCCCAAACTGTGAGATCATGACCCGAGCTGAAATCCAGAGTCGGATGCTCAACTGACTAAGCCGCCCAGGCTCCCCATGGCTGTCTTTTTAAAAATAAGGAAACGGGCGTGCCTGGGCGGCTTAGTTGGTTCAGCGTCTGACTTCGGCTCAGGTCATGATCTTGCAGGTGTGGGTTCGAGCCCCGCGTCGGGCTCTGAGCGGACAGCTCGGAGCCAGGAGCCTGCTTCAGATTCTGTGTCTCCCTCTCTCTCTGCCCCTCTCCCACTCATGCTCTGTCTCTCTTTCTCTCTCTCAAAAATAAATAAAAAAACATTCAAAAAAATTTTAAAAAATAAAATAAAAAATAAGCAAACACGAAAATAGCTCTGACCATCCTTGTTTTGCGTTCTTGACATGTGATTTCTTTAACTTGTCTCTTCAGAGAGACAGCAGAGCATCCACAGGTGTTATAAAACGGATTATCGGCATCTTTTTTCTCTTTTTCAAGAGGCACCTCACGTCCCTCCCTACCTGACCCCACAAAACCAAACAACTGGAAGGGAAATCAAATCATGTTAAAATTGGGTAGAATACTTTCTCTTTGATGGCATCACACAACCAGTTTAAGAAACACTCAGGGACAGTGGGGGGGATTCAAATCGCCCTTGAACTTGTTTATTTACAGACTCTATCCTCACACCGTCAACAGCCCATGACCGTGACTTTTCTATTGCAGGCAGTTTTCTGGACAGAAGAATACAAAACAGGGATTTCTCTCACTTTTTAAACATGAAACTCAAGGAAAGAGAAGACTTTGAAAGAGAAACATAAATGCCAACATTTAAGAAGATGTACAAGGATGTTTCTAGGTTATTCCTTCTTAGAAAATATATTTCTGTCGAGGGGAACAATGCATCCGCTTAGTCTGTCCCCAAAAGGTGTGTAAGGTTGGGTAGAGAAGAGCCACTGGCCACCTTACCCCTGACACTCGGTCACTTCGGGTTCCTCGGGGGGCGGGCTGCCCTCCGATTTCTTCCAGCCGATGACATACTTGCTCACTGCCCCTTGCCTGTGGTAGGGCTTGGACGCGGACCCGGGGACCTGTTGGGCGCTGCTGTGGGACACGATGTAGACTTTGGACGTATCCAGAGACCCGCTATTTTTGGAACAGTGAGCAGAAGGGCTTCCTGAATGGTGTGAACCGCTGAGGAGAAGAGCAGACAAATGCTGTGATACAACCAGATTTCATCGGTGCCAGCACGCTGCCGGACTCAGCCCCCCCACCCCCTCGCCTCGCTGTGCTTCCCCCCGGCAGCAAAATTGGGCCAAGCAGGCAGACGGGGCGGTCCTTCCACCGTGGGCCTGGTTGGGAGTGCCTGATTTTCCCAGCGCCGACGATGCTCACGTGCACACGGTACGCCTGTGGCTGGAAGGATGTTAAAAACAATCAGAGGAAAATCAGATATAAACATAAGCAACATACTTAAAACCGATGCGCCGAAAGAGAGGAAACCCAAAAGAACGCGCTCCACGTCAAGTGCTGCCGGGAAGGTGCCGACCCAAACCATGACAAGTATGCGGCACGGGCCCCACGCTGGCAGGAACGGGGGCGGCTGGTAAGGAGTGCCCGCCCACCGCCCGCAGGCGTGAGAAGTGAGGCAGACGGTTTGGAAACCAGTCTGGGCACGACCCGTAAAGGTGTGCACCTGTGTGGCGCACGACCCAGCAATTCCGCTCCTGAGCGTGCGCCCTGGATAAACCCCTGCACGTGTGCAACAGGTACCCATGGCGATAGGCGGACTGATCGTAACAGGTCCCCGATTCCCCCCACCTGGATCATCAGTGGCGAAACGGACGGCCAGTCGATGAACAAGAATGGATAAAGGGAAGACTCTGTGAACAAATGAACCGAGGTTGCCAACACCTTGGGTGAACCTCACAGACTTCACGTAGAAAAAGCAGCAAGCCACAAAGAATATGTCGCACGGTTCCATGGTTTTTTTTTTAATTTTTTTTAACGTTTATTTATTTTTGAGACAGAGAGAGACAGAGCATGAACGGGGGAGGGCCAGAGAGACGGAGACACAGAATCGGAAACAGGCTCCAGGCTCTGAGCCATCAGCCCAGAGCCTGACGCGGGGCTCGAACTCACGGACCGCGAGATCGTGACCTGAGCCGAAGTCGGATGCCTAACCGACTGGGCCACCCAGGCGCCCCCGGTTCTATGTTTAAATAAAGTTTACAAACAGGCAAAACGGGACAAGGTTGCTCAGGAACGCAGGTATTCAGTTCAGAAAACAGTGAGGAGAGGCGAGGGGAGGGGGACAAGGAAAGCCGGCTAGAGACTCCCTCCAGGGAGAAGAGAAGGGCATGGGAGTGGGTTCTGACACCGCAAGGCCAACTCCGCATCTGGTGGTCGTATGCGCGTTTGCTGCGCGATCACGTGACCCAACAACAAACTACTACTGACATGATGGAATCCCTAAATCGCAACAAAAATTGTTTGAAGTCAGCAGTTGAGCTACTAAGGCCAGAGGGATTCCCCACTGACAGTATAACCCGCCCACAGAAATAGAAAAGCCTACAGATCTTTTTTAATTCAGGAAGAACTGACAACAGAAAGTTTCGTGACAAATGACAAACTGCAGTGAGAGTGCCAGAATTCAGAAAGCAAGGAGGGCTTCACTTCAGGAAAGTTGACACGCCAGGGCCCTCTGAGGACCCCGGGGCCGGACTGGCTGTGTCTTCATGCTAACTCCCCGGTGAGACCCGGGAAGGCTTTCTGAACCTCAGTTTTCTCATCTGTGAAAGGGGCTGTAACAGGGCCTCCCCTCAAAGGACTGCTCCAAAGACTATGTTAATATTAGCGAAGCACTTACAACAATATATGCCACAGAGCAGGCATTACAGGAAGGTCAATTTTTGTTAGTGATGCACGCAAACGAGTTTTCCATAAGTAGGAGTACTTGCTATTCAAAGAGTTTACCGTAGGGCTCCCTGGGTGGCAGGCTTTCTGGTAGGATGAAATAGTAACCTTATTCCGAAACCCGATGAGCGCTACCGTTCTGAAAACCCTGTGTATAGAGTTAAGTATCCTACAAGGTAGGAAGTAAAAGAAAAAAATCAAAATGAGGAATGGTTATTAAAATGGGCTTTTTATAAATGTTCAGAAGGAAAGAGGGTAACAAAATAAACCAACTCACTTTGGAGGGTTTACATGTTGGAGGCACTGTGGTATATGAAAAATTAAAAAACAAACAAAACAGGGCCGCCTGGGTGGCTCAGTCAGTTAAGCGTCTGACTTCGGCTCAGGTCATGATCTCGTGGGTCACGAGTTCGAGCCCCGCGTCAGGCTCTGTGCCGACAGCTCAGAGCCTGGAGCCTGCTTCAGATTCTGTGTCCCCCTCTCTCTGTCTGCCCCCCCGCCCCGCGCTTGCACTCTCTCTCTCTCAAAAATAAACGAACATTAAAAAAAAACAAATAAAACACCTCATTTACTACTATGAAGTAACTCAGCTACGGGTGGTGGGTCTGGTGTTCCTGAGTGTGGCTCAAAACTCCTTCCATCTGGGCTCTAAATCGTGGACTCTGGGGGAAGATGTGTCACTGCCTTCCCATGTCCCGAGCCACCCAAGGAAGAAGCAAGGAGCACTGAGACAGGGAGCTTTGAACTCTTTCCATTTACCGGGTATACACCCGGGGATACACTCCCAACATATGGGGTCTGTAGATGGAGGCCTGGAGATTTCCACCTAAGCTGCGAATTTTGAAAAACTTCAGATTGACAGATAAGGTATACAAATAGTAGAAACACATCCCTATATCCTTCACCTACATTCACTGTTACTATCTTGCTACATATATCCCTCTCTGAACCATTTGAGAATTGGTGGCAAACTCTCTATCATACTCCTATATTTTAGAAAATTTTGTTAATGTTTATTTTTGAAGGAGAGAGAGACAGAGTGTAAGTGGAGGAGGGGCAGAGAGAGAGAGAGAGAGAAAGAAAGAATCCGAAGCAGGCTCTAGGCTGTGAGCCGTCAGCATAGAGACCAACGTGGGGCTCGAACTCACAACCCGTGAGATCATGACCTGAGCTGAAGTCAGACGCTTAACTGACTGAGCCACCCAGGCACCCCACCAATATAAAATATTTAAACATTAAACTCTAAGAGCAAATTCACCAAATCGATTTGATGAGCAACATGGCAAAAATCTATGCTTAGCAGCAGTGACATCATTATCAAAGTTTTCTCTGAAATGGGTAAATATTCTAGAATGTTGGCAGTAAGCTTTTCATGAATCCTTGCCTTCTAAAGTTCTTATTTTAGAGTTTCACCCGCCAGATTCCCATCACTGCTACTAAGAGAAGGGTATGAATAATGATATACAAGGGATGCTATGAGCCATTCTGCAGGAGAATCCAGAACATGAAATTATTATTATTTTTTTGCAGTTGACTTATTTCACTTTGCAGAACCTTGGTTAGGCTGATACAAATCCTGTTTTGTGTTCTGAGCTCTTACCTAAGCGCCTTCCCCTGGCAGAAAAAAAAACGGGTTTGCTGAACTAAAGGTCTGAGCAGCAGAGAAAGCAGGCTGCAAACCCCTGGGGTCCCATCTTGGGTGACCTCTGCACACCCCTCCCCCCGCCTGTTTTTGCCCTGTGCCACGGAAGCTTGTCTTAAAGAGTTTGAAGTCCTCTGTCTCCCTCCGCACAGTCCTGCAATCTTACCATACACACAACTCTGTGCTTCTTTCCTCCCGGACGTCTGCTGGGAAGTTAAGTGTGTGAGCGCTGGCGGGGGGAGGGTGTGGCAGTCGTGCAAAAAAGCAGAACTAGAGTATTAAGTGTGTGCCACCCACTGATCGGGCCTCCTGAAACTGGGAACTGGGAGCAGCTGATCCTAGGTGCACCCTACTCCTCTAGCAGAAATCCCCAGTGGGTTTATGAACTCAGTCGGTAAGGGGTTACCCAGCCCTCCTCGTCTCCCACGTATTCCAAGGCCTACCCCGTGCAAAGCAGTGTAGCGGGTGCTGTGGATACCAAGTGAACGAGGCAGGCCAAGTGCCTTCTGGCCTCCAAACAGGACACTCCAGTGAGGGGAGGCAGAGCTAAGTTCTTATGCGGGGGGATGCATAATAGGCCCAAACCATTTCAGCTCTGGGTGAGGGCTAAAAAGAAAGTAAAACACGGGATGGGGTACAGAGGGCATGGGGGCCAGGCTGTGATCTTCGCCAGGTGCTCAGCCCTGGTGTCAGCCCCTGCCCAGGTTTATTCTGCTCTTTCTCCTACGTGGGCTGATCCCAGTTGTAGCCCAGACCGCCGGGCACTGGGCCTCAGCTCCCAGCCCAAAGAGAACCAGAGGAGAAAGTGGGGGCTGGTGATTTCATCACCACAGACACACAGGCCCTTTCGGGTTTGCAGAATCGGACAGAGGCCTTACTGAGCAAAATTCCTTTTCCTTCCGCCCTCAGAGACATTAAATCTCATTTTAAATATTTTAAATGTGAAATATCAGGGCGCCTGGGTGACTCCCGTCAGTTAAGCGCCCCACTGGCTCAGGTCAGGACCTCACAGTTCTGAGTTCGAGCCCCGCGTCGGGCTCTGTGCTGATGGCTCAGAGCCTGCAGCCTGTTTTGGATTCTGTGTCCCCCTCTCTCTCTCGCTCTCTCAAAAATAAATAAACATTAAAATAAATAAGGAAGTGTAAAATATTGATATATTTAATAAAGAATTCAAAAACAAAATATATATTTCACATATACATAAAATAACATTTAAAATTTTTAAATATTTTGAATATTTTAAAAACGTCAAGATATTTTAAATCTGATTTTCTCTAGTTCTTCTGCACAGGTCAGAGGACAGACAGGAGGAAGTATTCAAAAGATTCAATTTGCTGACTTAATTTCCTACTGAGCAAAAGCCTACAGTGTAAGTTGAAACGTGGCCTCAGAGTCACCGTCAGCGAACGACCGCGAGAAAAAACCCAGCCAGGTGGGAACGGCTCCTAGTCCCTCAACATATATCATTTCCACAACAGCTGTGGACGCACTCAGTTTAAAGAGGTAGAAAAAAAGGCAAATCCATCAGAAATTCAATCTTGCACTCTCATATACTTTCTAATAGCCTAACCCCCTAAATTAACGAATGGTTCAGGTAGTCAACAAAATCTCCTTCAAATCCTATAAATATCCCTACCTCTATTTACAAATGAAGGTGCTCTGAGAAGCAGGTTCCACAGAAATTTTCCTTAATAGTACGACACAGTTCCATCTGCGATGCCAATTACATTTGTCTAACAAGGTATCGCGAAGTCAGCCGTGTCACAAGTCTCGTCAACTCTGAACGAGACATTAGACGCGGGTGGAATCCCGAGATGATTTCTGTAAGTATGGCCGATTTTCAACTGTCCCTGAAATTAGGATAGGAATAATGCAGGTAACCGAAGTCACTGCTAATACTCCTATATTATTTATTTATTCCTAAACATATTTTAAGTCAAGTTAGTAAGAGAACTGGTAAACAGTGGTAAGAATGTCTATCTTGAAAACAATCTCCGCATCCTACACTCCATCTGCCTCCGTAGAAGAAGACGGAGTATGGGGTGGATGGACAGTTAGGACTCCCCTGCCTGGCATCCGCTCCCCCTTCTACTGGTGTAACAATACCCCGATTTCTTCCGGGGAAGCAGCTGTCTTCACCACCCCTCAGCCGCCTCCTGCCTCAGACATGGTGCCCCCTACCATGGTGGTGAAAGCCAAGGGAGTGTGAGGAGATATTTGGGGGTGGGGGTGGGGGGGGAAGAGTTTCTGCTGAAACTAGACAAGAACCACACTTTCTTCCTGTGGACAAAAGAGCGTGAGCTTGGGGGGCCTACAGGCAACACGGCCAAATTCAGCCAAGAGGATCCCCCCACCATGATTTTGGGGCCTATCACGTCAAGCCTAATGATGGGGGCAGTCCAGTCTTGGGTGGTTATCAAGCGAGCTGCAGCAGCACCTTGACGTTTCTGGACTTTTCTGTTACATGAGCCACAATACTGCCTTTGTTGTGTGAACTGATTAGTGGGGGGGGGTCTTCTTTGACTTGTAACATAAACGCCCTCGAGTGACACACGCGGTAAGTAAGACACCGAGGAAGGTGTTAGCCACAGGACAATAAACGCGGGACCGCAGCAGTGAGTATGTGCGCACACGCGCAAGTTTGACGTAAAGAATTTTCCACGACTTCCGGGGGAGACAGCCGAGATGCTCTGCATGCTGGCACTGAGAACGTGACCACGGCTACTCCTGTTTGTGCCCACTGACTGCGTGTGGGGCTGTCCAACGTGGCTCCCAGCTGAGACTCCGTGAGGTCCCCATCCCCTGGCGGTGGCTGTGTGACAAAGGGAGAAGGTCTGGCGGGAGACTGGGGGGAGGGGGAGGGCAGCAGTGGCCTTGAGAAAGGCTCTGGGGGAAAGTCCCACAGTAGTTGGGAGCCGGGTTAGGAAGCCTCGCAGGCAAGAGGGAGATCAGGGTAGCCGGTGTGGTTAAAGTCTGTCCACAGCCACCTCTGAACAAATGGATTTCTTCATCTAGACTCTGAAGGCAGAAATCACAGACTGGATGGGTTTTTGAAATGTTGTACAGACATACGTCTCTCACACACACACACGCGCGCGCGCACACACACACACATACACACACACAGGAGTTTAAAACCACTCGTAACTGTGTGTTAAACATCTACACCTCAGAATAGCATCCTGTTAAATGCAGCTAGTCTTTGTTTTAAAAAACCGAACCAATCATCTGAACGAACTTTCGGACCTCGGGTCCCCCCTTTCGGTAAAGGGGACTCCGGGACACAGCTCAGCGGGCACAGCCTCCATCTAAGGGAGCTGCGCACAGCCCCCCTAATTACCGTGCGCTGCAGCCTGAGGGCCGCCTCGCTTGCCACCACTTCTAAAAACTTAGGAACAAGCCGAACTGGGAGAGAGGTCAGTGCCTACAGGAGCGAGCAACTGCGCTGTGCAGCTTTTTCTCTCCGATTTAAAGAGAAGGGTAGCGACACCCCACGCGAGTGACTTCCCGGGGTGCGCATTTCACGGTGGGACCTAAGACATGAGCCCTTCCTCTGAAGTCACCGGGCACGCAGGGGGCCGGCCCACGCCCTTCCCATCCGGGCCCCTCCCCGCCCCCAGCAGGACCCGACGGGCCCCCGCCGGTGCCGGGCCAGTGGTGCAGGGGCACTGACCTGGAGTGAGACGAGATCTCGCTGAGGTCGCCCACGCTGCCGTCGGCCGCGCTGCCGGCCGAGATGGGCGGCGCGTAGCCGTGCACCGCGTACATCTTCGCCGCCTCGCCGTCAGGCCCCGGGAGGTCGGCCGGGTCGCCCCACTGCTCGGCGCGGCTGTGGATCACGGCCCTGCCGCCCGCCAGGTGCACGGGGCCCAGGACCGCGGCGGGCATGCAGGGGGCCGTGTCGATGCCACTGTCCGTGGAGGCCCCTTTGATGTAGGTGAGCCCCAGCAGCTCCGGGTCCATCAGGTCCCCGGACCCAAAGTGCTTGTCGTCGCTGTTGCTGGACGTGTTGCTGGACAGCGTGTTGCTGCTGGAGTGACTGGAGCAACTTTTGTCTCCAATCTGGAGAAGAGAGAGAAACGGAGGGGTGTCAAACAGACCCCAGGCTCTGCTTCCTTGTGAAACTTCTTCTCGCCCAGACTCACAGAGCTACAGGCCAGAGGATCCCCCCCAAACCCTTTTGACGCGCCCCACAACGTGAGACGATGAATGACAGAACTCACTTTTACGGGTTTTTGTTTTTGTTTTTTTAGAATTCACTTTTATTTTTTATTTTTTTTTAAATCTTTATTATTTATTTTTGAGAGAGAGAGAGAGAGTCTGAGCAGGGGAGGAGCAGAGAGAAAGGGAGACACAGAATCGGAAGCAGGCTCCAGGCTGGTAGCACCGAGCCCGACGTGGAGCTTGAACCCACGAACCGTGAGATCGTGACCCGAGCCGAAGTCGGGTGCTTAACCGACTGAACCACCCAGGCACCCCTAGAATTCACTTTTAAAAACTCTCCTGGTTTTATGCACAAGTCCCAGACTCCTAATCCGGCTCATAACTCATCTTAAGTTACATGGGAATCTCCTCAAGCCTTTGTTCGATTCTTCGTGCGTGAAGCATGAAAGTGTTGCCGCGGTGTCACCAACCGGAAAATAATCAACAAACGTTACACAAACCGGGGAGGCGCGTGGAAAATTAGCACAGAGAGGGAGCAGTCTTTCATCAAGAAAGCTCTCCTGTGACAAATTGCAGTGCCAGCCCTGGGTTCGGGCACAAGACCCGGGTTTGAATCACAGCGGTGGGATGGTGTCCGGTCACTTAGCCCCTCCCTGTGCTCACAATACTGAGCTCCGATGATTAATGCGCGGGCCCAGTGAGATAATGCACGGCCGCACGCTGCCACCGCGAAGCGCAATCTAATACAAGTGACTTCTCTGAGAGAGCCGGAGTCACCGTATGCCCCCGGTGCTAATGAGAAGGGACTCTCCTCGCAGTCTCTGGAAGACACAAAGCAAAGGGAGCATCTGACTCAGGGAATCATACCGACTGGCTTCTCTTCAGAGCCTGGGAAAACGGACAAGGCCTGAAGCAGAAGCCAAGGGCTGGCATCATGAGGCCAACTCATGCCCTGATCTACCTTAAAGTGGTTTGGCCTTTTCTCCTTCCTGCCGTCCGTCAGATCCTTAAGCACACCCCTCTGACCTTTTTTAGCACACACTGCCGTTCTCACGTCTACTCCTACCCCTGCCTTCCTAAAGGGGTCTTAGACCACCGTCAGAGATTTGTCAAGGTGGAATTCAATGGCTACTGTGAGGCTGGTTCAAGACAAGGCCCTGACATCGCTAAGGGAAGGACGGTCCCATGGGTTCCCCGGGCACTCGGCTGTAGAGCTCGCCAGTGACTCCTGAACAAAGAGGGAAAAAGTAGCTCAGGTCAGGAAGTGATAAAATTTCTTCACCTGTGAGATCTCAAAACTAAGCTAGTTTCAAATGTTGGCTTTTTTTGGCCAACGGCCAACAGGTCACGTTTTTGCATGTGACAGGAAGTGCTGCCTCACTGAGCTACGGCCGCCTGTACGGAACGGCATGTGCTAATGCATGGAACGCCATGTGCCAATGCCCGGGAGCCCATGCCGGGCGCTCTGGAGCACTACCCGTCAGTCCTCTCTGCTGACCGCTAGTCAGCGGCCACGAGTAGTACTGTGAATCATTACGCGGCCAGCTATGGGCAGGGTATGCTGCTTTGCACTTTCTGGCACCGCCCACAAGGGCGTAAACCGTTGACCATAAAAACAGGACTGTGGTTTAGTAACCGCGATGCCGGATGTCACGGATCGAAAGGCTGGAGGACATAGTCTTGGCTTTGCCAGTAATTTCCCGTGTGGCCTTTCTCTGAGGTGCTTTAGAAATCAACGAGGGAAAAAAAAAATGTAACTTATGTATAGATTTGTTTTCACCTCGCCTCCAAGAGACCTGGGAGGTAGACGACCTGCCACCGAGTCCCTGGATTCTCACGCGACGTGTGCGGAGATGCATGAGGCCGGCCACGTGAGAGGGGCGTTTACGGACGAAGGACTTACGTGGGAAAGCTTGTTGGGGGAGTCTTTGCAACTTGAATCTTTCTGCAGGGCTCTTTCCTTATAGGAGCTCAGGACTTTGGAGGGTGGGCCATGCCATTTGGTTTCTGTCGCATAAAAAGAGAAGAGGAGAATATCTGGTTTTTAGTGTTAACGAGACAGCAAAGCAACACAGAAGCCGAACAAAATGGTGTGGAGACAACGAGCGGGACTGTGGTTCTAGACCCTTCTGGTCTCCCCAATGGATGCACCCCCAGGGTGGGCGGGACCACCACCAGAAGGTCAATGTTCCGTTGCCACAGGCACCACAAGCACAACCACCCAGGACGAGGTGCCCTGTGGTGTCGGAAGACCCCACCGACCACACGGGCTTGCTCCCACGACAGTGCTCACCAAGTGGGCTGAGCCAACGGACGAACGAACGAGTAAACAAGCAACAGGAGGAAGGAGGGAAGGGGGTTGAAGAGCACGGAGGAAGGCCAGTTTACCAGCCGGGTTTCTCATTACCCAGATGCCTGCTTCCTTCCAGCACCTCCTCCCGCTCCCTGGCTCCTTCACACTCCAAAGGGCCCGCGCCCTGGTGCTCGAGCAGCAGGGGAGACTGGCACCTGCAAAGACCACAGAGCTGAGTGGCCGGCCGGCCGGCCAGGCATCCGCGGACACATCCCTTGGGGGTGCTGCTCCGGAATGGGGGCGCGGGGGGGAGCCCTCAGCAGAAGTCGTGTGCCGGCCCGGCCCTGCCAGGTGTGCTTCAAGCAGCTGTAATCGGGGACCCTACGGTGTCACTGCTGGCTCAACAGAGGTGCCTGGATGACAGCCATTTACAGACACGAAAGGGCTGCCCATGCCAGGAGGTGGGAGGGCTGTCCAGGGTCAGAAAACCTGTCCCCAGTAAGCCAAGGAGGAGCTCACTGCTTCTGTTTCGTTTTCTTCCGCTTTCCTTCCTGCTGAGAATATATGGAACCGATACTTCTTTATATTAATGATTTTAGGGACAAGAAAGTAAGACTGTTTTGCTATAGACTACATCTCGGTGGACTCCGTGGTATGAAAACCCCAAAGAGGGCAACGTAATTCTACAAAAGAAATAAAGGACAGGAAACTTCTTCCTGTTACAAAATGATTCTTACTTACAGAATCTGGTTACAAACATCGACTGCTAAGCCTAAACCAAAGGGATCCAGGGAGAGACATTTCCCTCCGCTTCTGTGAGAGCAGTAACGAAGTTGCTGTTCCCCCAGCAAGACCCTTCTCTGCCCTGGAGGTTCTCTCCTCTCCAGACTCAACTGCAAAACAGTACGTGGCATGGGGCGCCTGGGTGGCTCAGTCGGTCGAGCGCCTGACGTCGGCTCAGGTCGTGATCTCACGGCTCGTGGGTTCGAGACCCGTGTCAGGCTCTGTGCTGACAGCTCAGAGCCTGGAGCCTGCTTCGGATTCTGTGCCTCCCTCTCTCTCTGCCCCTAACCCACTTGCATTCTGTCTCTCTCTCTCTCTTAAAAATAAATAAACATTAAAAAAATAAAATAAATAAAACAAACAAACAAAAAAAACCAGTACGTGCAAAAAGATGCTGCCAGGAACACCACCCTCACCCTTTTCGTCCCTGACTTTGCTGGATGTTTCTCCTGGGTTTCTGTATCTGTCAGTTCAGCAGACCTCGGGCATCCTTGGGCTCGACCTGACCTGCTGGCTCTTGGACACCACACACACACACACACACACACACACACACACACACACACGCTACCGGGGATGGTCCTCAGCTGCGTGTGTGAGCAACCCCCCCCCCCCCCCCACCGCCAACCGCTGTTCTCAAACAGGAGGCAGGAAAAGACGGCCAAGCGCTCTGCCTGCCTTCTCTGATGTCGGGCTGCGCTTCAGAGAAAAAGCACTTCCAAGAGAGGCTGTGAATTTGCTCCTCGTCAGCAACTTAAGTGAGGGGAAAACTCCCGAGGGCTACTGCCTAGAGAGTCCCCTAACCCTTCATTTTCAAAAAGACTTTCCTTATTAAGACGAAAAAACACACAGGCTCAGAATATGGACAAATGAGCTCGGCGTACATAGACATGACGAGCTGCTTGGCCTGGACGAGTGACTTATGACAAGCCTGCCTGGCTTTTTTATACCCCCCCAAGTGGCCCCATGTACAGCAGGCACTCAGTACACGCTTCAGTGAGTTACTGACCAGGTCCCGCCCAGGGGCCAGCAAGGAGGTAAGACTGAGCAGTACCCGTCATATGCCGCCTGCGGTCTCCAGGGTCCGCTGCCACCAGGCCCGGGGTCGCTGGAGGAGGACTGGTTGCTGGGCGAACTTCTGGAACAGTAACTAGAATTATTAACGGGGCACCGAGGGGCCTGCACAGCGGCCAACGTGGCAACCGGGCCCAGTCTGTTTTACAAATAAACTCATCTTATAATGACAGAGAAAAGGAAGAAATTTGCATTGCAGCATGAAACAGAATAAAGCACGGGCAAATACACCAGGAATGGGGGGGGGGGGCAGAGACATTAGGTGGCCATTTATCACAGGAAGGAGATGTGGCAGGAACAAGCCTTCACCATCTGAAGACTTAAAGTGCAGAGAATGATTCTGGTGAAATATGGAAGGACAGCACACAAACCCCCAAGAATACAGAATTATGAAAACATTACTACCATTTGTTCTATAAAGCTTCATGCAAGGCACGTTCAGGTCCTATATTTGCAATCTATGTGGAGGGAAAACCCTAAATTGGTCAAAACCGTTTATTTTCATACATCTGTTGAATGCAATCCTATTTATTTCAAATACACCAAAATAAGTATGACCCTTGAGAGCTCACTTGATAAAGATGTGCTTGCCAGGTTTCCATTTTGTTGCTAGAACTCTCCAGGTTTTTTCCCTATAATTTACTACATTCTGCATTAAAAAGGGAGGCTCTGGAGACCCCGTCCCTCCCACATGCTGCCCTTTTACCTGGGCTACCCACGTGCACTTCTTTGAATATGGTGAGTTTATAAACTCAGCAGACATCCGAGCGAGGAGGCCCAGAGCCAAGATAATTTAATGCCAAATTAAAGGCACATCGTTCCTGCATTCAACCTATAAAGAATAAACTGGAGAAAGACCTCATGTTTTAATCTAATTGTCATTAATAGCTGTATAGGCTTACTATGTGCCAGGAATGGTTCTAAGCGGTTTGCACATATCGACTGATTCAATCCTCATAATGTCCTGAAGAGGTCCTCTCTTATTACTAGGTTTACTTTTCAGATGAGGAAATCGGAGTGGGGAGAGGGTGAGCAGCCCGGCTCAGCATCCTTGTTTCCAATGCTCTGATAGATACCAGAGCCTCCCCCAGCCACTCTGCACAAACTCACGGCCTCTCCATGGCCCGTAAGTTACGAGAAAACGAAAACTAAAGCAGGAGAAATCAACTGCTTTAACCACAAAAAGCCAAATTTACCATTTTGTTCCCTTAAAACTACCTAATGCGAATTATGCACCTAAAAATTCTCACCAGCTTCTAATGCCAACTTTTAAACCAGCACATTCTGTCATTGAAAAATTAACTTGAAGTTTAACTCAACTTGCTTAAAATAAGAGGAACAAAGCGAAGATGTGGTAATGACCTTGGGACCTCTTAAAATGCTACACTTAAAATACTACATTAGGAAGATGGGATTCGGTCCCCGAGTTTGCAGTTTTATTTATACTTAAAACTGCCTGCGCTCATCTAGAGGCTCCTGGGAATGCCCTCCCCGTTATCGCGCCCCGGAAGGTTTAGGGAACAAGGTGACCAGGAGGACCAGGACGGAGAAAAAGTCGCCGCCCTGGTGGGCGCATCTGGAACAGAACCTGCATGCCACCGGCACCAGTGCTGGGCGAGGGGCGGGGACAGATCCCAGGCACCACCCCACCCGGGGCCCGCCCTGCCGCCTGCCTGGCCTGCTTGTTCAGAACAGGCTAACCCAGAACCCATCAAGCCAAAGCCGAAGTGCCTCCCTGTAACGTCAAGTTCCAGCCCCAGGGTCTGATAAGCGCCGTCCCTGGGGAAAGGGCATGGGCATTACCTCGTGCCGTCCGGCAGCTTCCGGTCGAAGGAGGTGCTCCGGGGAATGGCAGCCTGGGCCTGCTGTAGCAGCTGCTGGCACTGCAGGCGGTCGGGCGTGCCGGGCACCGGGGACGCCCTGGACAGCGGCTGCAGGGCGGGCGTGGGCACGCGGTGCCACGTGGTGTTCCTCCGGAAGGGCGTTTTGTACTCGCAGGGGGTGCCTTCACTGTCCAGTTTGTACTCCACCATGGGGATCCGGCAGAGCTCCGAACACCCTCTGTGGGGCCGAGAAGAGCGGATGAGTAGGGAGGGAGGCTGGGCGCCGAGCCATCAGCACGGCTGCCGGCGGCTTGCAGAGACCGGAGGAGAGCCATGCACCCTAAGGAGTATCCCTGGCTTCTGGTGCCTCTGTTTATGCTCCAGTATGAACCAGTAGGATCTGGTATCACATTGGTGATTCTGGTTTATGGCAGATACCCTCTCTACGTCTTTTGCAAACTTCTTAGTCTCGAACGTATCTTTAACCAATTTGCACACGTGACATCGTGCACAGTGAACACAGGCAATAAACAAACTTTAACAGATAAAAAATGCCTCCTATACCATCTGAACAGGGTCAAGAGAAGTACAGTTCTATAACCGGGAATTAGTCGCATGTCACTTCTTCTATGGAGTCTGAGAACAGTGGAAAATAAAATTAGTAAAAGCTGTCACAGTCCAGGGGAAACCCGAGTGCCCATCCTGTCACAGTGTGGGTCTGAGTTACCAGTCACTCTCTGAAACTAGCGCTACAGCTCCCAGAACGTCGTCTCCTGGAATGCTCTCTCGTGTGCTCAAATGACCAGTCAGGAACCTGTTAGCCTCAAAATATGATTTAAGTGAGACATCTCTCAAGTTTCTCACTAATTACATAGTGCACACAGTACTATTAACTTGACAAAGTTGGCCCGTGAAACCAACTGGCGCCGTTTGGCAAGGACACGGGAAGCCTGGGTAGGTTTCAAATCTGAGTGCTGGTGCCTCTCCCCAGACATTCCAGAGTCAACATAAAAACTTGGTAATATTCACCCCTTGAGAAACCTACTAGGGTAACATGGTTCTTTAAACAGGAGACTTCTATTCTCAGGATGGTAGAAGAACGTTTCTGCCTCTTGTCCAAATCATAATGCAACAACAAAGAGGACAGGAAATAGACACAAACTTGACTATCTACAAAAATTGAGACAACTGAAACTGTAAACTTCAGCAATCAAAGACGAAACGCCAGTGGAACAGTGCTAAAGGTTTAGCAGAGCAGAGGAAGGCAAAACCCAAGGGTGTGCAGAGGGAGACAAGGAGAGATGAGACCATCCCCCTTGCACAACCCCGAGCAGGTGCAGGGACAGGGAGCATCAGGCAGCACAGGAGGCAAGAGTGAGGGAGAACGCTTAAGAGGTGGGGGTTATTTAGAAGAGTACACAAAAGAAAAGTTTGACACTGGGCGGCTCGGGTCCATTCAGGCGATTACCACCCCTGCCTCTAGGGGGCAGGAACAATGCTCGAGGGACCGCCACCTGACGGGATCCAGACACAGAGGAAAAGCACGGCCGAAAACAAAAGGTTAAGTGAAAGTCTCACTGGAAAATGAGACCTACAGTCATTTCTTCTTACTCCAAACCCAGCTCATAATGCTGATCACCCCACAAAGGCGGATGAGGATCTCCCTCTAGAGAAAAGACCATGAGATGTATATTAGATATAAGCCACCCAATCACCCTGTGTGAGGCTCACTGACCAACCATATCCTTCAAGATTTTGAAATTTAAAAACATGACAGCCAAAATTCAAAATAAAAAAGTCCACTAAGACAGCTGTAAGGAAAAAAAAAATTAAAAAAAAAAAAAAAAAGAAAGAAAGGGGTGCTTGGGTGACTCGGTTAAGCGTCCAACTTTGGCTCAGGTCATGATCTCGCGGTCTGTGGGTTCGAGCCCCGCGTCGGGCTCTGTGCTGACAGCTCAGAGCCTGGAGCCTGTTTCAGATTCTATGTCTCCCTCTTCCTCTGACCCTCCCCTGTTCATGCTCTCTCTCTCTCTCTGTCTCAAAAATAAATAAATGTTAAAAAAAAAAATAAAATAAATAAATAAATAAATGTTAAAAAAAAATTTAAAAAAAGACAGCTGTAAGGGAAACTGAGGAGCTCTCCCAAAACTTTACTGGAGGGCAAGCATATGAAAATTAAAGTTCATTCCAAAAAGTCTAATAATGTCTACGTAACAGAGGTACCAGAAAGATAGAAGAGAGAGAGAAGGGTGGAGAGGAAATTATTAAGAAACAATACAAGAAAATCTCCAGAATTAAAAGATACATAAAATCAGATTAAAAGGTCCACAGAGTGCTCAGTGCAGTGAGTGAAGAAAGGTCCACGTCAAGAGACATATACGTGCATACATACATAGTTGGGATGGGAAGAAACTTCCGGAGGCAATGGGTATGTTCATGGTGTTGATTATGATGATGGTTTCATGGGTGTCTACTTATCTCCAAACTCACTGAGCTATATGTGTTAGATGTATACAGCTTGATTATGTCTATCATACCTCAATATATATATATATACATATATATATATATGTGTGTATATATATATATATATATATATATATATATATATATATATAATTATTTTTTTTTCCCCCAGACATCCTTATGGAACTACAAACCCTTGGGTTACAGAGAAGATCCTGAATTCCTAGGGTGGCGGGCGGGGGGGTGGGGAGGGCAGGAGGTTGGAGAGGGGGGCCGGCCTCACATAAAGGACTGGGGCACAGAACGGCTTTATTTTTCTCAACAGCACAACTGGATGCAAGTTACTTCTCACCCATCAAATCAACAGTACTTGGAGCCTGGGAGGAAGAGACAGGTAGGGATCAACAACAGTGGCCTGCTTTTTGGCTAGGGAAACCACGTGGATGGTGGCACTACCCTCTGAGGAGAGAAGCAGACTGAACAAGCCATTGGAAAGAGACACTTAACGCCCGTTTTAGTAAACTTATCCTAACTCTCCTTCTCCCACAGCAAGATTCACCTCTTACCTGGGCAAGTTTAAATTACTCTGGATTTATTGAATGCATTAGTTAAATTACTGGTCAAGGACAATAAGTCCAGCTTTACACTGGATTGTCATGGACGGCACTTTCCAAGTGTTTTTCTACTTAACCAGAGGACACATCCCCTTGACTAGTGATTCATCCATAGGACCAACAACGTAAGTAGAAATCATAAGGGTGGGATATTACGGTCATACCAAAACATCAAGAAAACCTACTCTTGTCTTCCGCCCTATCTGGTGCTCTAAGCAAGTGACTTGATATTCAGGGATCTCAAAGGCCGCAGTTGTGAATCCTAAAAGGAGGGAGACCTACCCAAGTTAAAGGTCCTGGAGTTAGATCTGAATGAAAGGAACACGGAAGTTTGGGTCTTGTGGACCAAAGGGCAACATGTATTTCCAGCGCCTTGTCTGGGTTCCAAGTTTCCTGGGCTGACTTAAAAGGAAGAAGCAGCACACAGAAGACAGATGGCTGAGGAGTGTGGACTATTTAATTCACCCTCATAGACTGTAGTCTTTAATAAGACATTGTAACTTAGCTCGAATCTCTGAGCGAAAACATTACACAAATTCATGCTCATGATTAATATTTTAGTGCTGACACAAGCGTGTGCAAACCCATGTGGTGGAGGGGAGATTCGGGGAGGAGTTATTTCACTTCCAGCCTCTTGCATGAAGTCATATGTAAATGATCTTTTGGATGCTAAAAACTGGCATACTTTTGCCCGAATACAAATCACGTACTTAAACAAATAGCTTTATTTGAAAATCGAAACTGATTCTGTTAGTATGTGACATTTTTCCAGCAACTGGTCTTATAAACCCTAGGTGTCTGCTTTGTTCACTTCTGAGAGTAAGACAGCAAGTAAATACTGCTAATTTTACCATATTATCAGACCTAGTCCACTGCAGTCCTGCTGTCTATATAAAAGGAATGTCTGGGGGCGCCTGGGTGGTTCGGTTGGTTGAGCGTCCGACTTCGGATCCGGTCATGATCTCACAGTTCGTGAGTTTGGGCCCCACATCGAGCTTTGTGCTGACGGCCCGGAGCCTGGAGCCAGCTTTGGATTCTGTGTCTCCCTCGCTCTCTGCCCCTCCCCCACTCTCACTCTGTCTCTCTCTCTCAAAGATAATAAACGTCAAAAAAATAAAATAAAATAAAAGGAATGTCTGGAAGGACATGTATAGAAAATTCAACCAATTTTTAGGGACGTGGGAAGAGGGCTCGATTAAGAATTGCCAGTTGGCTACAGCTGCTGCTGCGGGGAATACGGAACGTCATCCGCACCTGCACCTGTCCCTGCACGCGTTCCTTTTGCCTCCGTGGGGAGACAGCGTGGGGCACCAGGCGAGACATCCCTGCTCCTCTATAGCATAAAGCCTGGTGCTGCCATGAAGGGGCACACAGCAAGTATTTCTAGTCATTAAGAAAAGACCGCCGGAGACCCAAACGGACCAAAGGCGAAAAGACCTCGCACAAAACAGACATTCCCCAAAAAGTGAGCCGTTAGTCTTGTGCGTAACTTTTTTTTTTTTTATTTAACCAAAGACAGATCTTGATTTTTCCTGCCTGAGGGCATACATTTGGAGCCCCCCGATAAACGCCTTCGGCGCACTTTTCACACGCACCAAATCAAGTCCACGGATGTGAAGTGCATTTCTAGCTCCTGGCACGCTTTTCACAGTCTGCTCGTGAAAAAGAAGGCACTCGAAGACGTTAGAGAAGGTTGATTTCCTCGTTCAGTCACTTACAAATGTACACGTCACCTGATTCTGCTTCTAATTAACATGCCGGGTAGAGATCAACACGCGCTCCGCTTCAGGGTCAAAAATAAATATAATTTTTGACACTGTTTGTCTAGCCAGTAACTTTTCTCCGCTTCTAGTATTGCTCTGTAGTATACCCCGGAAGGCAAAACGTTCTTTAGACCAAAGTGGCCATAAAAACCGTGCTCGTTGAAAATGCGATACTACAAAACCGTAAAGGTGACAAGCGGTTCCATTGCTGGAGCCCTCAGAGGATCCCACATTTTACTGCTTCCCTCTGAAAAACGCTACTTGTCCTTCTGAACCCGGCATGGCGGTGACTTCCTGGGATGGCTTATTCCGGGGCAAGGGACGCTCGCTGACTTCCTTCTCTCCACCCCCATTAGCGCTCTCCCTGCTTCCTGCACCCTGAAGCGGTTTCCTACCAGCAGGATTTGGGATCAACAGCCACTACCCGGCTTCTGGGCATGGCCGGCACAGGGGTGGCACCCACTCGGGGTCACCTGCACTGCCAGGCACTGCCCTTGTGCACCCTAACTTCCCACACACCCCGCAAGGCCCCCAAGCTGGCACCCACTCACGCAAACTGACTCCTTTCAAATGCCACCCCCAGTTTCCTGGAATAACACTCCGTGTGTCACCGGTCATCTGCAGAACCGGCACTGGCCGGGATCGCTTCCACCTTCAAGCCTGACTGTCGGGGCCATCTCGGATGGCTCCGGCCAGCCAGGCCGCGGCACGGTCTTCTCCACCTGTCCCCAGCAGGAAGCCTCTCACTGAATCACGCTGTTCTCCATGAAAGACACAGTTTGGGCTCTCGGCTTAAAACCCAAAGCTGCCAATGTGTAGGTTGGAGACAACCCAGTCTCTGTGGACCCATGTTAAATTTTAGGAGGTACAGAAGCTTCCTGAAGTGCTGGCCTCCCAAGAAAGAAGTTAGTTTCAAACAGACACCATTAGTTTTTCCTTCTATAAAAGTGAAGAAGCTAATATTAAGCAGCGAAAGGCACATAAATGTTCATGAAGGTTCGTTCTGGATAATGTACAGATTTACAGAACTTTGGAATCGCAAAGCGTATATAACAATCAGAATTGCAGAACGTTTTAGGGCTGCACAATTCCTTTGGGGTACCTACATTCACTTTGAGAACAATAATACCTCGTGATCCTGTTCCTTTATTCTTTCCATCTTCATGAAAGTCGGCCACGTGAGTTTATGCCGCTTCAAAACTAAGGGGGAAGGGTTCTAGGGATGATTCACAGGGAGAATACTTCTAAAGAGTAGTGAAATGAAACCAAACACCTAGAACACTTAACGAAACAAGTTATAGTCCTAAAAAAAAAAAAAAAAAAAAAAAGTGGAGGGAGGGGCGGTTGGCTAAGTCAGCGGGACCTGCACCTGGTAAACCATGGACCGCCAGCCACGGCTTAATCGCATAATTGTAACTTGCATTTACTGAACTCTGAGACTGCCTTTTGGTTTTATTTTTCTTGGCTGCATCACAGAGAACCTTTAACTGAACCCAATAATCTACCAGAAAGCCTTACAACATACAGCAACACCACCCTGGACTTCCAACGCACCGCCTGCAGAAAACTTCCCAAGTTTCCTACACACGCCATAGCCTTTCAATTTCACAAAAATGTCGGGGGTAGTACAAAGGAAATCTCCCATCTTTAGAAGAAGGCTCACACACGGTGGGACAGCTACAACGGATCAGGGACAGGTTCATACAGGAACCCAGACTCCTAGCTCAGTGCTCTTTCCGAAGTGCTTGGCCATCTCCTTTAGAAAACTATCAAAGAAAAGTGATGTGGCCCTCATCGTGTTACGGTTTCCAGGAGGAGCGAAGAGAATCTTCGGGAACAAAGGCAGATGGATCCCCTCAAATGAACTACCTGCTTCTTTTATATTATGCACTTTGTAAAAGAACCTTTTTATAGCCCTAGGGATTGAGGTAATCACTGATATTTTAATCATTTTAATGTCTGTTATGCTAATAGCCTACTAATAGCTAAAAGACTCTTTCCAAATCATCCAACAAGGTGACAGGGCTAATTGATGCTCATTCACTTGAATCACAAAATCTTTCTTTCTGTTGCATAAAAAAATCAGAAGCTTCCAACAGGGAGATAACCACAAAGCATACCTTACTGTAAAGGTTAGGGCAGTGTCATATATGAAATAGAGACTACGTGAAATATTAATTCACTTTTCCACATATTTCCTTAATTTATAGATAGAAAGACATGTAGACTATACACCGAAAAAGACTCATCTGGATCATAAGCCCACTTGACCAAGCCCTTTGCATAAAGGTCTTGAATTGAAAAGGCGTGTGTCATAGGAGATGCCAAGGGAGACTACCTGGTCCTGAATAATTCATCGGCTTCCACCCCTCTCCTTCCTCGGCAGACACAGGGGCAACAGAGTCGTCACCGACTGTATACCCAGCACACTGTTCAACTGAAAACACAGGCTCGGTAAGTTCTTCATAAAGCCAACCTCCTTCTTTTTTTTTTTCTCCTGGAAAGCCTGAGACCGGAGATAACGTTTTACTGCATTACATACTTCAAAGTGAAATACAGGAGATTCTCAATAGCTACGTGATGTCTGATTTCTGATGAATATATTTCCATGAGAATACCTACTGGCAGCCCACGACCATAGCGTGGTGTTAGTTGTCACGAACGTGCCTGTTATTTGCCTAACACAACGCTCATGCTCACTGTCACCCTCTGCGCTCCTGTGACAATGTCAGTGACGTTCCAACCTCTCAAACTGCTAAGAAAGCAGGAGCGCTAAAGTGTCGATCATTGGCTGGAGAGGGTGAGAGTGTTTTCTGCACTGAGATACGTCGTATTGAATAATAAATACACTGGAATTTGAGAAATCCATTTTTAAGCAGCAGAAATATGAATGGGAAGTACTGAATTTTATTATTTAAAATTTTTTTTAATGGTTTTATTTATTTTTGACCGAGAGAGAGAGAGACAGAGACAGAGACAGAGACAGAATGCGAGCAGGGGAGGGGCAGAGACAGGGAGAGAGACACAGAATCTGAAGCAGGCTCCAGTTGTCAGCACAGAGCCCGATGCAGGGCTTGAACTTGGGAACTGTGAGGTCACGACCTGAGCCAAAGTCAGAGGCTTAACCCCAAGGCGCCCCAGGAAGTACTGTCTTTCAGAATGCCAAGTAGATGAAAAAGAGTCCAGGGAAGGAAAAACGATGTCTGTCCCAGCCACGTGAATAGCCTCGGTGCCCGGCCAAGTTTGTGGCACACACTAGTTAAGAGCGAACGAGAGAATGACTGAGTAAACACTCGAGGCCACCCAGCTTTCGTTCCTTCGGGAGATGCGGCATTCTCACTTCAAGGAGGGAGACCAGAATCTGAATTTCACAATGGAGGGACAGTGCAGGAAGATACAGAACCTGTTCCCAGCTCACATTAAAACTCACTCCAAATGTAACCGATTTTTCTTATCCAGACAAGTCAGTTGGAAACCTCCCGTCAGTCCAGATTTGAACTCACCGTCTACTTCACATACACAGATCTCTCTCCAAACTGCTAACCTGACAAAATCGAGTTTCCCTTCCTATTTCTAGTTCCCGGTCGTCCTGTGTGTACGTCAGGGAGTCAAACGGTCCGGCCCCAAGCAGCAAAGCAGAGCAACGTGAAGCTTCAATTTACAGAGTGAGCTTAAATCAAAGTACAATAAATTTATAAACACGAGCATAAAGCTTCACCAGGATGATCAGAGAATCGCAATTTAGATGCAGCGTGACATGACACAGTTTCCACTGTTTCGCATCATATAATCTGTCCGGGATGGTAGGTCAGCAAAGTAGGGGAAATCACACGAAACAGATGCGCCACAGCAAGGCGTTTCATTTCCACATTTATTGGACGTATTTACCGGATCGCTCACACTGTGTAACAACTCACGCCTAATTGTGATGAGTGGTTATTTCCTCTACATCCGCCTTTTAAATTGATGGGCTTGTCTTAAAATGACACTGATAGAGTGTCAGGCACCTTTGAAGGCTAGGGGCGGGGGCAACGTGATCCCTTGCCAAACCAAGGAAGAGATCCATTGTCTTCAGTGGGTCTTCTTTATCTTTGCCACAGGGGTCCGCGTGGGAAATGCCCTCGCTCCCTTCAAAACCTCATTTCCATCTGAAGAGTGCTATTCCCAAAATGCTTCTTGCCACTCATTCCCCCATCTGTATGAATTCGCTCGCGGTCCAACCCCAGCACGACATCCCTTAATAAGCATTCCCGAAGGGATGCTCCCTGCTCAGTGTGCTCTGGGACTCCACAAGGAACAGGGAAAATGGCTCTGTCTTCCTTCCAAGCGGAGGGACAGCTGGATTACCATCACCCTTAGGCTGGGGAACGGGGCTTCGAAGTGGTGGGGTGGTTTTTGAGAAATACTTTCCCGACTAAAGACTTCATTTAATCCAGCAGCTTCTGAGTCATGAGCAAACACCTTCTGACCTGTGAACAACCAGAAGTCTATTAGGGGACGGGCCTATCCCACTGCTGATGGGAATAGACAGGCTGGAGGCGAATCGTTCCCCCCCATTCACATCCCGCAGGACAAAAATCCAGCTGATAAACAGCAACAACAAATTGAAATTTGAACTGAACTGAAGTTTTTAGTCTATCATTCACGAGGCTTACGAAGATCGAAGATCGAAATATCTTGCCATTCATTGGTTTGGTTATTTTGTCGTCCTATGGCTCTTACGTTAAAGACACACACACACACACACACACACACACACACACACACGCACACACACGCACACACACGCACACATATGAACATCTCTTTTTTTGCCCCCTCCCTGACAAGCACTCAGAACACTGTGTGGGAAAACCGGTGGTAACTGCCCATGCCACAAATCACACGTGTAGTTTTAGCCTGAGGCAGATCTTTGTATATTTTGTTAAGGAGACATGGCACTAAGCAATGTTTCATTTAAAGGGTTTGTAGTTTTGGGGCACCTGGGTGGCTCAGTTGGTTAAGCATCCCACTTCGGCTCAGGTCATGATCTCACGGTTTGTGAGTCCGAGCCCCGCGTCGGGCTCTGTGCTGACAGCTCAGAGCCTGGAACCTCCTTCGGATTCTGTGTCTCCTCTCTCTGCCCCTCCCCTGCTCATGCTCTGTCTCTCTGTCTCTCAATAGTAAATAAACATTAAAAGGTTTGTAGTTTAATTTTTTAAATGAGTCGAAGTGCTACCCACTTCCCCTTTTAAGGGCCCCTCTCCTACTGTTCCTTCAAAAAAAAATCTAGTAATGCAGAGGCTAAAAAAAAAAATCTAGTAACGCAGAGGCTAAGCTTGCTAGAGCACGGATGCAATTTCAAATGACGTTTCACACTTACGCTGCGGTCTGAAGCAAAGGACTGTTATTGCAAGGGCTGCTTCCTGTCACGTGAAGCTGCCTGACGACAGCCAAGTGGTTTTATCAGGACCCCCAGACAGTCCCAGGCGGAACACGAACCCCAAACTGACAAAAATACGGATCTAAAAATTTACAGATTCAAATGCCCACAAAATTGGAAGACTGAACTGAAGGAATTTTAAATGATACATGCGAGGCTTTAAACCTTCATGACTTGAAGGAATGCGGGTGGGGGCAGGGAAAGTGTCACTACCAGGCACACAGCTAATTCTGCTCCTGGCAAAGGTAAAAATGCAGAAGACAGTTATCCCAGATTAATCAGGAGAGAAATCTGTATCTTCAGGGAATGACATTAATGAGACTCTGAGGACACTAAGGCAAAATCTCGAATCGTCTTGAATAGCTTCAATAGGAACATTTGCATTTAAAACAAAGAAAGAATTCATTTCTGTGCAGACCCAGGCAGAGATAACTCATCGTCCTTGGATGGAAAACTAACAGCCAGAACTTTTAAATGGTAAGTTTTTGTTTGTTTGTTTTAGCTGAAAAACAATTCAGTATTTCCTAGGAAATTCTGTTCTTCCAAATCGTATGTTCTGAATACCAAACTTAATAATTTTAACATCGTTATTAACCAGATCTCTTGTAAGCCTAAAGAGTATCTTACTGAAAAACAGTAGGCTAGAATTATAAACAGACGAGAAATTTTGTTTTTTTAATTCAAAGAGAGAAAACATGGTAACCCTTTTGTCTAATTCCATAGCAGTACTCAACCTCTAAGAGTCTCACCAGATTTATAAATCTGTATTTCCACCAAAGGAAGAAAGACATCTTACCATATGGGAATATTTCTGGTAACCTGGCTTAAAATTTATTTTAAAACACGTCGCTTATACAATACGGTGACTTCAAAGGTCTAAAGGCTTCGCCTTCTGTTATTTTCAAGTCTCGTTTTTTTAAAATATATTTTTAATAGTTTATTCATTTTGAGAGAGACAGTGCGAGCCGGCAAAGGGCAGAGAGGGGGAGAGAGAGAATCCCAAGCAGGCTCTGTGCTGCCAGTGCTGAGCCCGATGAGGGACTTGATCTCACGAACTGTGAGATCATGACCTGAGCCAAAATCAAGGGTCAGATGCTCAAACCAATGAGCCACCCAGTAACCCCTCCAAGTTTCGTTGTTGATAAAAATAGTCTGTCTTTGATCCCTTTGCATTCATACCACCACGTGTGCTTCGTGGGATTCTTGGAAAGCAAACGGACTGAACGGGACAGAGTCTGGCAAGGCAACAAGGAGTGCCTCGGATATTTCCCGTGACACGCGGCTGCTATTTTCAAGAAGGATTTCAACTCGTTAAACCTTTATTTCGTAAACCTACCGGGCAGACATAAGAAATAAGGCCACAGAAAGTCAGGCAGGCAGCAAGTGGTAAGAAATCTAACAGCAACAGATGTTTGCAAAATTCCTCAGGGAGGAAGAAGGTGGTATATATACCTCTGGTCTGTTTTCTAAAAAAGGTCACGGTTTCGAGTTGGTGTAGCCAATGAAGAGTAGCCACGTGTGGCTAAGGAAACCTTAACTGAAATGCAGAATTCACCTCCTCGGTGGCACTGACCGCAGTTCCAGTGTGTGACAACTGCATGTGGCTAGCGGCTGCTGTTTTGGGCAGTGTGGATATAGAACCTTATCATCGCGGAGACGGAGACAGGACAGCGCTGGTTTAGAGGACCGAGAAGGTACCAGGAATGACCTCGGTTACCACGGAAATATGTCCAGAAGGGGGTACAGTCATCTTGCTCTCTTGGGATGACAACACTTTCTTTTAGAGCATGAAAACACTCATGTGAATATCCTAAAGTTTTATTTATTTATTTTTTTTAATTTTACCTAAAACGTGTGGGGGTTCTGAGTATGCCGGAAGGTGTTAAGTGCTTTACGTGTGTCATTCTTACGTAATCTTCGTGAGAGCAGTAGGAGGTAGGCAATATTATAATCTCCATCTTACAGATATTAAACGAGGCTCAGAGAGAGCAGGTGCATGACCCAAGAACACGCAGCGAAGGCATGGATTCCGAGCATGCCTTGTCTCTCAAAAGCGAGAGCTTGGAAGGCAGCCTGCGGGAGCTCCTTCTAAGCTGGAGAGAGAAGGCACACGGTGGGCCACAGCCAGATGGATGGCTTGTTCTTAATTAGCATTCTTTCCCTTTGGGCCTAATATTTTCCTGATGTTGAGCATGGTTATTTTCTATTAACAAAGGAACAGAATCACTTCCTAATTCCATTCTGTTCCTCCTCCCCACCATCCACCCGAGCTCCTGCGCATAGGTTTCTCGTGATAGCTTATGGGAATGTCCCGTACCAGCTCAACTAGAATGGACTAGTCACTTCGCACAGTATGTCTGAGATTCCACTGTCCCTTCAGACATACAGGCACTGATCTCTTACATACCCTGTTAATAATCACTAGCTTCGCGTTCCAGAAAGGAATTCTAGCAGTGCGGTGTATTTAACTTGCTAAAAGGTTGAGCCGTGATAAAGAATATTTCCTGTTGGGTCTCGTGGTCCAGGTGAATCAAGCAGGGGCTGTGCCCCTTAGTCTGTAATATCTCAGCTTTTACCTGGTCAATGTCCCTGTAAATTGCTTAGAAAATTGGAAGTTATCATTTATTATACGCTAATAACTTTTTTAAAGCTCTTTTTAAATTGCTCTAATGGCTGATGTCCAAACAACTCTGGTTGAAGACGCACGTGCCTACATCTTCTGAGGACCCCGCGGGAGCAGCTAGGACAGCACCTGCCACAGCGGCCAAGGAGGGGCGAGTGCTGCTTAGGGCCTCCCGTGCCTTACCTCCGGGGTGAGCCGTCATCGTGGGGCTGGATGATGACCACCTTCACGGTCACAGAAGTCCGGAGTAGGTCGATCATCTGCTCGTGGGTCAGAGTGGCCACGGCCACCTTGCAGATCTCCACGAGGCGGCTCCCCTGGCGAAGGCCGGCCTTCCAGGCAAAGCCGAAAGGTTCCACGTCGGCAACGATTCCTTCGAAATTCACGTGGAAGCCAAGCTGGCCCAGCCCGTTCCTCCTCAGGGTCATTTCCACAGTCTCGCAGCCTCTTGTCACTATCTGCGGGGGAAGGAGACCGTGAGAGACACCGCTGCGGAGCCCAGGGTAGAGGCGTGCACATAACCCTCCCAGCCCTTCCCTCCAGCTGTCCCGGTAAGGACGTCACCTTCCCGAGTTCACCAGAATTACCCGTGGCATCAGATGCAGGGAAAATCACAAAAGTAAAACTACGGCTTCATTCTTCCAAGGCAAATATACTCCTGAAATGGGTGTCCTGCATTGACTTAGAAGCCACTGACCTGGAGCCTGTGAGCTTCCGACGGGCTCTGATAACTCCCTCCTCCCCTTCCTTGGGTCAACCGACTTGGCTCTTAAGCGTATAAACCCCGCGATTCCAGACGGGCGGTAGCAATGGAAAAAGGGACTCTGTCAAAACTGTGACGAGTATCGCCCGTGAAACATGACGAGCTATTAGACAATTTCATTCAACTTAAAAACCGGCCCAACCCCCTACCAAGCTAGCACCTGGAGGGCAAGTCTCTCTGTGCTTGCTCTCCCTGTGCACCGGCCCTGTCCTCCGGGAAGCCCTCTCGTAGGGACAGATTGCCTCTGCTCGCCTGGGTGGGGAGCATCGTTTAGCTCACGCGGGGGCAGGCCCGCCAGGCTCCCGGGCGTCTGCTGACAAGGGCAGCGTGGAGGATGGGCGCTCCTGCAGGCAGCAGAGACCTTCTGTGCCTCCAGGCCACCTCTCCTTCTTTTGGGGGCCAAGGGCAACTTCCGTTGGCTAGGGGCCAAGCAGTGGCAGCTTGCGCGCCCCAAAGCGTGCGTCTGCAGCAGGATCCCAAAAAGGAACCTGGAAGCAGGGTGGTCTGCATCCCACACGGTGCACTAAAGCGCCGGCAATCACCTAATGCCACCCTCAAAAGTGATAACCGAGAATAACTCACCGGCACCGAAAGGAAAACACGGGCTCGTTAAATGTCATTTGAGGACCATGGCATCCCTCATCCGTGGCACATTTAAAGTCAGGGGACATCAGGCCTGTCTCCCCCAAAGCACTGGGCCAACGTATGAAGCTGCCGTTTAATAAATGCGCCATTTCCATGAGACGCGTTCTGAATGCACAGATTCCTACTTAATAAGAGTGTTAAGTGCAGCCGTGGGACAGGGCTGCTTCTGTGTCTGGCCGCTGTGTTGGCGGTTTCCATGGTTACCATCACAGGTAAGCGCGCTGCCAATCAACTTCTCACAGACACACGTGACGGCTTGGGGCTCAGGGCAAAGTCCTTGGGGCAAGGGACTGCCAGTCTCGGTGAAGCTTTGAAAGACGGGAGCTTCCAAAGTTCCGAGCTGAACTCGTTGAAAACTGTTGGGAAAGTACTCTTGTCGCACGCACAACCTGAGTAAAATTTTCCTCCGCTCCTCTTTCAACCTTGGTTCAACTAGGCTCTCCTACCAAAA
Source organism: Acinonyx jubatus (assembly GCF_027475565.1). NCBI lineage: Eukaryota > Metazoa > Chordata > Mammalia > Carnivora > Felidae > Acinonyx > Acinonyx jubatus. Next base: position 3,311,010 of record NC_069393.1, read on the forward strand.
GTCTACATAGGTATGACACACACTCTGCCTTCTTTCAAATACTAATGCAGTCGTCAGTTGAAATTTAACATCGTATGTCAGCCTGAAGCCTGAACAGTCAAGCTCTTCCTGAGTCCTACGTGTCTCTTCTGCTTTTTTTCCCTCCAACCACCTGCTGCCTGCCCTACTTTTGCTTTTTGCTACCTTTTTATCCCTTCTGTCCCTTGCTTCTTAACATTTGCAAGGGATAAAGGATCGTTTGTTTGCAGTCCTTTATAAACTTACAGGGGCTCAATTATCATAGGAAAATGGTGGCTTCCTAGCCATGTACCCAGGAGGGCAATATAATTTGCGGTGCACTTTTGGTGGGGGGGGGGGGTCAAGTGGTGTTTGTTTGTGTCGTTGTTTTTGGGAGCACAGGTGATGATAACTCTGGATCTCCTAAAAAGAAGTATTTATGCTATTACCAAAAGCACAATGTGTCCTGGGACTCCAGACCACATAAACCCATCACAGACTTGATCGTCCCCACATCATGTCTGTGTTTGTGCACATGCACCCAATATGCTGCTGGACACACGGAGGCCTGTTCCTGCAAATTTTTTTTTAAGTCTAACTTAATGGGTAATTCTATAAAACCTCCTCCTCAAGAAACTGTGGCTGGCGATTAATAATGTATTTAATCAGGCAGACTAAATGAAAATACCTGCTGTATCAACATGCACAGAATTGAAGCTGCAAAAAGGAGCTACTCATTCATAGGGTCAACAGCAATTGAGTGCCCATTAATCCCCCTCTGGGAGGGTACTGTCCCGTCAGTCTCCACAGACACACGTAACATCTGGACAATTCTCCGTATTTGTGCCTTCAGATACTAAAAAATACATCCCAGTGTTCCCTTTCGGAAGCCGGTTTAACTTTTCCTTTCCAATTCGTCTGTAATGGGCGCTTTTCCAGCACCCATGAATTCAGCAACTGCTCAAAAGACATGGAATTGGAAATCAAGCTCTGTAGCCACACAAGATGGTAATTCATTCCCGAGGGGCCACAACTGCGGTGGAATTTCCACGGCGGACGCCATCATGAATCTGGGACTGAAGGCCCTCAGGATGGTGGAAATACACGATCTGTACTTACTCCTAATCGCTGGACGATTTCCCTCACGTCTTCAGCACAGTTATCCACTGAGGACAGAAGGATACATTCCCCTCTTTCGTAAAATACTTTGATACTCATTAATCCAGAGGTCCACCCAATGACATCCCTGCAGGAACAGTTAAATACAACGTTCTTGGAATCCTTTTCAATCAACATTATGAATTCGTTGGAAATCCCAAGAAGGCATTCAATGTCAGCAGACTGGCCAAAGTCCCGAGCTATTACGTGCCACATGATTGCTCCGACGCTGAACAGGTGGGCATCCTTCCTTGGCTTCACTTTCTCCTTTTTCTTTGCACCCAGTGTAATGAAGCTGAATTTCACAGAGGTGTCCACAGTGGCGGTCGTGACAAAGTTCTCCGCCAGATCCTTCAAGTACTCTTGCCTTGTTCGAGTGGCCATAGCTCGAAACTTTTCCGACTTATGGGCTGCATTTTCTGCGTTGATTACTTTGGCTAAAAGGAAGTCCCGGAATACTGCTGACTTTGGGAAAGTTACTCCTTTGGGAATTGGCGGGCCAAATGGTGGTACGTCTTTTGATCTAGACACCCCAACACTGAGAAAGGAAAAAAAAGAAACAAGATGAGCTGTAATACCATCGTACTTACCTTCAGAAATGTGATATATACCCATACTCTCAACTTACACCATTTTTTGGGTAGCTTTTTGTTATGTAATTTCTGGTTACCTAGTTTTTGTTTTTCAAACTTGGTAGATGGGTTTTTTTTTCTTCAGTTTATTCATTTATTTTAGCAATGTCTACACCCAATGTGGGGCTCAAACTCACAAGCCCGAGATCAAGAGTTACATGCTCTTCTGACTGAGCCAGTAGGTATCCCGATGGGGGTGGGATGGGGGGAGTGTTATGGGCTGAATTGTGTCTCCTCAAAATTTTACGCTTAAGTCTTGAACCCAAGTAACTTGGAATGTGATCTTATTTATGGATAGGGTCATAAAGACATGATTAAGTCAAAATGAGGTCATTAGGGCCCAATCCAATCTAACCGGTATCCTTTTAAAGAGGTTTTGGACACATAGAGAGACACTAGGGACACATGTTCATAGGAAAGACCATAGGAGGACCCAATAGGAAGGTGGCCATCTGCAAGCCAAGGAGAGGTCTCAGGAAAAGCTACACCTGCCAACACCTTGATCTTGGACTTCCAGACTCAGAACCGTGAGAAACAAACGTCTGTTGTTTAAACCACCCTCTGTGTGGGTACTTTGTCATGGCCGCCCCAGTGGACTTAGATAGGGGGTAATGGACCAATAAGTGGGAAGGGAAACCCAGAATTTCAGATGGCACCAGGCTGGTACTCTAACTCTGCAGCTGGTCATCATGGAGAAAGAGAGCAACGCTTTCAGTGGAAGTGAGGTTATTAGCCCCAGGTGGCTGCTCGGGATCTCACTGGTACTGGACACAATGATCCCACTTTACAGAGTCAGAATTCTTTAAGAAAAATTTTTTTTAATGTTTATTTATTTTTTGAGAGAGAGGGAGAGACAGAACGTGAACAGGGGAGAGGCAGAGAGAGAGGGAGACACAGAATCCGAAGCAGGCTCCAGGCTCCGAGCTGTCAGCACAGAGCCCGACACAGGGCTTGGACTCACAAGCCGTGAGATCATGACCTGAGCCGACGTCGGATGCTTCACCGACTGAGCCACCCAAGTGCCCCTACAGAGTCAGAATCCTTAAATGTCCCATTTTTTAAGGAAGTGCTCACTTGGTCACATTTTGAAAATCTCAATAAAAGTGTTATGGGAGTAAAATTTTGAGTTTCCAGGGACCGGAAAGATCAAATGTAGGGTGACAATGCTCTACAATAGGTCAAAACCAACAAGGCTCGCCTACCTCAGGCAGAAGCTATAGCTGTCTCAAATCCTTTTTGGAATAAGATCAACTATGCAGAGTGAATTAACGATACTAAACAAATGAAGCACTGAGTGGGTGAATGAATGAATTCCATGACATCTGTGCCCGGGTTAGTGGGCAGCCACTGCCATCCAAGGAGTGGTACTAATCCCACATCTGCCCGGGCGGATACTTTCTGCGGTGGGATGAGCAAAGGGAACAATCCATACTCCATCTTTATCACTGTAGAAAACCCTGAACGTGGCGAACTAAGGAATTAGCTAATTCTGTCCAAACTGTCAGGTGGGAGCTCCTCCTCTGGAAAGTGGTTGGCTAGACTCTAAACAGATCAGTCTCCACATCGCTCACCTTTGCTTTCACTCTTCAGGAGGGAGAGTCACTTCCGGGGGGTTGGGCAGCGCGGTGGAAGGCAGTGTGCCTGGGGCCGGAGCTGGTGTGAGAGGGGAGGGGAGGACTCACTCCCTTGGGACAGAGGCACCGAATTCATTCACAGATGGCATCATATGCACCAAACCAGATGGTGATGGGGCAGACTTGACTAGTGTCCCCACAGGAAGGCCCTAAAAATGCTGTAGAGGCTGAAGTGTCTTTGGGACCAACCTCATACTTGGCTCGTCTCCCCTCTGCTACGATGCCTAGAGTGGACATTCTAGACTGAGCAGGAAATTCATTTGTCCTCATGTTTTAACTCCCAGAGAGCTGTCACAAAGCTACCCGTCTAGACTTGTGGCGAGGGTAACCACACCTCGTTGCTTCTTCCCTCCACGTCAGTGAGCCCACATGGCCTATCTGCCACTGGGATCTGCCATCCCAAAAAGCTCACGTGATCACCTCTCATAGATCTGTTTTTTTCCTTCTGGTAATGAGCATAGACTTCTGGAAGAATTTTACCCACAGAAGGCTGAGGAGGCCCAATCTCATTTGACACCTTGCAGAATTACTTTTTGCACTTGGCGCGATGGATCTCCAGCTACTCTGACTGCAGCTGACGTGCACGTGAGCCAAAGCATCGGGGAAAACTTTTTATATCTAAATATGTTCCGAAAAAGCTTTCGCTAGTCTAGAAGCTAGGGGCTCCGCAGTAGACAGAGGGAGGCATCTTGTAGAAGGGCAATTCTTTCTGTCCCAAATTACTGACCCGAATATCTAGGTGGACCTTCCCCCTACAATGTATGGTGCCTGATCAACTGAAATCCAAGAACCAAAGGCAGCCAGAATTTAGGTCTGGAGATTCTAGGAGTACTACGATATTATGGCACGGAGATCAACGAGAGATAGCTGGTTATAGAAGTTTATACAATCCTTGGTTCTTTCAGACACAGTTGGCGTCGGGGGAATATTCCTTTGCCAGATTTAGATAATTGCCAATGGGTTGAAACAAGAATGTGTTTCAGAATTTCTTCTTTTCCCCAAATACCTTGATAGCGAATCTAAATGTAAGACCCCTCCCCCGGGAGAACAATATAAAGATGAGCATTCCCTAATAGGCAAGTGGAAGGGTTTTAGGAAAGCAAAGTGGTGGAGAGCAAGCTCTGTGCCCTGTGTGGGATTCCAGCTCCACTGTTTTCTGAGAGGCTCTGAGCTAGTGATGTAATCCCCTCAGTGCCTCAGTTTCCTCATCTGTAATGTACATCTGTGTATTTATTTATTGAGAGACTGAGCGAGTAGGAGAGGGGCAGAGAGAGAGGGAGACACAGAATCGGAAGCAGGCTCCAGGCTCCGAGCGGTCAGCCCAGAGCCCGAGGCGGGGCTCGAACTCAGGAACTGCGAGATCACGACCTGAGCTGAAGTCAGACGCTCAACCAAATGAGCCACCCAGGCGCCCCAGTTTCCTCATCCGCAAAGTGGAGTTTCAATTGTGCCATTCTCAAAACTCCATGGTGAAGTTTAAAGGAAAAAATGCATGCATAGCTATTATTATGCAAATTGTTACTATCAAATAGTACTTCCTGGCAAGTCTGTTGCCTCCGGACCTGCCTCTCCAAGGTGAAAGCGTGCCCTTCTAGGTTTCTGGGCTTGTCATCCAGGGCACGTCAACCCAACCGCACTTCTAGACGATCGGTCTGCACTAAGGGGTAGCACAGGTACCCGGGACGCGCTGTCACTCACACCTGCACAGAGCTCCTCAGGGAAAACAGTACTCGCCGGGGTTCCCTGAGATCTGTGCGGTCCATCCGGTCTCCTTCAAGACACGTCCATGGATTAAGACGCGGCAATCAGGAAAACAGTTGACCTGGACTATATTTTGTCATTTCCTTGGAAATTCTCTTAATGAATTTATCTTGTCACTGGTCTGCTTTGAGGACCCGATAGTAAACGAAAGGGCCCTAGAAGGTGTTTTTGGAAAATGTGAGCGCCGTAACCTTATTCCATGTGACAAGAGTTAATGTGGCTTCATAAAATGTGATGGAATGGATGTGACTGTAGTATTCAAGAAGATTATTACCGACTTGTTGAGGAATACTCATTGAAGTTTTTAAGCATGGTGGGTATGAATGTTTATGAGGCACTTTCCAGAATTTGAGGTACTCTACTGACTATATACATTTGAATCTCATGAGCAAAGGGTAATTTAGTGATAATAACGTGGGTTCTTAAAAATCAATGATTCCAGATTTGAATGATTTGCACGCTGCTATCCTGGTCAGAGAAAACAGGACGCAGTCCACTTTGTTTACGGGAAAGATTTACATCTAGTCCCAGACTGGCTTCAACATCCCTCCCAGGTCATTTTATTACTTCATTTGTTATTTTATTAAAACCAGAAAACCTGAAACACATGAAAATAGACATTACCGTTCCTTAAGATTTTTGGTGCTCGTGCACCATCTCATGAAGTGAGTATAAACGAAATGGAAAGTAATTCAAAATACTTGACTTGACCTAAAAAGAGCAGCCAATAAGATAACACCAAATTCCATAAAGCTGTAGGCTTAAGTTTCCAACCCACGTGGGGCGCCTGTGTGGTTCAGTCGGTTAAGCATCTGACTTCGGCTCAGGTCATGGGTTTGTGGGCTCAAGCCCCGCGTCGGGCTCTGTGCTGACAGCTTGGAGCCTAGAGCCTGCTTTGGATTCTGTGTCTCCCCCTCTCTCTGTCCCTCCCATGCTCATGTTTTCTCTGTCTCTAAATAATAAACAAATATTTAAAAAAAAGTTTCCAACCCATTAGGAAGGTTCCTTTGAGGTTATTCTTCATAATAACCATTCATTGGGTGAGATCTCAGAAGAATAATCCAATTTATCATGTCTGCACCAACATTATTGGTTTTAAACATATCCTCTAGACAGAACGGAGGTTATGCTTTTTTAAAAACATCATTTTTCTCGGATGTGAGTAAGAATCACCGGGGTGTGTGTGTGGGGGGAGGGGGGGACGCACCAAGGCTCAAGTCAATCCCAGGTCTCTGGGATTCGCAAACGGCACGGTAGGGCCAGAGAATTTCCACACTTAACAAGCTGACCGTGAGGCACCACTCGGGCTGAGAACTACCAGCTTACGGACTCTTGTGCTCCTCTGGGCTGGGCGTGGGGCGGGGACGTGTACCGGCAACAGCTAACACCCAGACCAGCTTCTCTGCCTTTAGGAGAGCACCCTTCACAGTCTTCAGGGTCTCCCCACCCCGGGCCAGCACACACACAGGCACCCTGCCCTCAGCCCAGCGGCCCAGCACTTACTGTTTTAGGATGAAAAAGGGAAATTTGGGGAGTGCCAGGAACTCTCGGTGGCATTCTGCATAATTTCTGCTTCTTCTACAAGCGGATGTAGGTACTATTATCCTCCACTTTAAGGGAAGGAATTAAAGGTAAAACAGTGCGTACAAAGTACCGCGAACAGCGGGGCTGGGTTCTAAACTCAGGTCAGAGAACCACTCTTTTACCAACGCCCCCAAATCTTCCAGCGGTAACTACTTTGTACACGAGTCTTCGGGGGAGGGATAGTCAGAAACAGGCTCGGGATTCTGAGGCACACGTATGGCCTATTTTTTTTTTTTTTAAGGTTTATTTACTTATTTTTGAGAGAGAGAGAGTGAGCGAGCGAGCGAGCGAGCGCACAAGCAGGGGAGGGACAGATAGAGAGAGAGAATCCAAAGCAGGCTCTGTGCTGTCAGCGCAGAGCCTGACATGGGGCTCGAACTCACAAGCCATGAGATCATGACCTGAGCCAAAATCAAGAGTCAGATGCCTAACCATCTGAGCCACCCGGGCGCCGCACGCGTATGGCCCTTTGAAATTACCAAAGCAAGCGCCAATTCCTGGTCTCAGGCACCCTGGGGGAGGGAGTGTTTCCAAGATCTCGGAGGAGAAGAAATGTTTTAGCCCTGCAGTAACTACTTCTGCTAGCAAAGAGCCGAAATGGCCACACCATCCACCTCTGAGGCTGGGATTAATTAAGCTATGGTTCCGGCAGGGTCTGGATGCGGTTTTTAAGGGGAAATTGAGGAAATGTGTAATCTACAACGTTGAACGCTCAGGCATTTCATTTTTCAAAACAGGAAAAGAGGCAATTATTTCTTACAGAAACTACCTGAGTGAAGACAGTGGAAATATAATTAGAAAAAGGAAAAAGGATAATTATGGGGTTAGAGATAATAATTGCAAAACAAAGATATTTCAGGAGAAGGTGTTCTGTTGAAATAGACCCCACGGAATAAAGCATCAGGGATAGCAGACTCACCTGTAACACACGTTTTCGGTACACGGATTGTGCACTTTGACTATGACAAAGACGTGCTGAAAGTGAGACCGGATGCTTCGTGGAGTAAAAGGAAGTGCTCCGGGTTCTTGGAAGACAATGGTCACAATGTCATTTCCGATATGCCTTTTCCTCAGAAGCTGCGGTCAAGAAAGCGAACACACAGGGTTACCAACACGGTTTTCTGTAAAAACCCGATGTGTAGAAATACACAACTCACTCGTCTTTCCATCAAAACGAAATTTTTTTTAATGTTTATTTTTGAGCGAGAGAGAGACAGCGTGCGAGGGGGGAGGGGCAGAGAGGGAGACACAGAATCCGACGCAGGCTCCAGGCTCTGAGCTGTCGGCACCGGAGCCCGACGCGGGGCTTGAGCCCACGAACCGTGAGATCATGACCTGAGCTGAAGTCGGATGCTTAACCGACTGAGCCCCCCGGGCGCCCCTCATCTTTCAGTGTCAAAGCAGTGATTCGCAAAGCCAGAGTCATTCTCTGGGAGCTAGCGCTCCTCAGTATGACACAGGAAGAACGAGATGGGCTGCGTCCGGAACGTCTAGGGAAAAAAAAAAAAAGGCCTAACCAAGTTATTCCTTTACCTTAAAATTCAACTTGCGTTCTCTCTCCTTTTCACCTTGGATCTTTCCCTACCCTAAAATAATAGCACGTGAGAGCTCAGAAACTTTCAGGGATTTTTTAATGTTAAGTTCTTCAACTTACAGTAAGGAGACAGTCCAAGAGAGGGTGATGATTTGCTAAAAGCCCTACACCGGTGTGTTAGGGCCTTAGCCTGTGTCTCCACATGCATTTCTGCAACACTATTATTTTGGTGGCTAATATATTCACACTAATTAACTGAAATCTAACCTTTCAAATATAATTCGAAAACACAGAATTCTACCAGATTAATGGCTGGAGAATGCAATGGGGTATAATCTTGTAAATTACAAACGTGGCAGGAGGGAAGGAACCCCAGAGCAGTAACAGTCTATTGTTTTTAAGTTTCTTTATTTATTTTGAGAGAGAGAGAGACAAAATACGTAAGTGGAGGTGGGGGGGGGGGAGAGGGGGCAGAGAGAAAAAGAGAGAGAGAGGAGGAGAGAGAGAGTCCCAAGTAGGCACAGAGCCCTACGTGGGGCTCGAACCCATGAACCGTGAGATCATGATCTGAGCCGAAACCAAGAGTCTGACACTTAACCAAACGAGTCACCCAGGAGCCCCCAGAGCAGTAACATTTTAACAACAATTTCATTTTTGATGTTCCTTTTGCCTAGAACGTTCCCTTCCACCCCCAGTTTCTCCTAGACAACTCAGTTAGGGCTCTCGTTAGGTATCACCTCACCTGAAAGGAACTTTCTTGACAGGCCTACCTTGGCACACCGCCCTGACTGATGCCCAGGCCAGTTTCTAGTACATTAGTTGCCATCGTCTGTGCTGTTGACTGACTTGTGCATCAGGTCATAATGTCCAGAAGGGCAGGAGACCTGCCTCGTAGACTTCTGATTTCCTAGTTTCTAATGGCCTGTCCAGGACATAGCCGACACCCAGTACACATTTGCTGAGTGAACAAATGGGTGATAGAGATAAGCGATCACAGCCACATAACACTCTGCAATAAAACTGGGATCACACCTTTGAATGTATGTCGATAAATCCATACACAAAAGCCCTCTCTAAGTTTATGCAAGTAAAACCATAGCATCTGTGCTCACAAAGTTTGTGATCTTCAGTTTTAATAGATACAATAATCTTTATAGGAGTTGGTGATGTCACTGCGGGAATGAGATAATCTCAGGTAGTAAATCTCTCTTTACTAGCAATAATAAAGACAACGAGCTTGCTCTTAAATTTATTTGGCACCTATAGAACATACCTCACCGTAAAGAGCATTAAGTTCAACTCTTAAAGCCTTTGAAGCCCAGACACAAAAAGGGTTTCATTGTCAGGCCCCTGACTTGTGATTTAGCACGATAAAAGGTCTGGGAGCATGGGGACGAAACGTTCAAATGTTCCTTCTTCCCGAGTTCTCTACGTGCCAGTTAAATTACCGAGTCACATGCTGAAAAACTCCCAGTTAAATCAGCCTGGCTAAAGTCATAGGCACAAAAAAGCCCACCTTACTGTCTGGGTCAAGTATTGAAACATACACGAATATATTTTAACACAGACCCAATGGACCATCTGTAGTTTTAAAAATGTTTGCAAAGTAAGTTAAAATGTGCCATTTTGGGCGCACGTGAAAAAAATCTGTAGCAAACTAGGTCCTACACGGTGTGTGGTTATTGGCCCATACTACAGATGGACACAGACGAGAACCACAATAAGCGTTTCATGTAAGGAAAAGAAAATGGAAGGAAGGAGAACTCTCTAAACCAAACATCAATAGCTGAAAATTGCACTAGCTTAAGACGTTCTTCCCTCATCTCCACAATAACTGAAATACAGGATTCATAGGTACTATAATAGGACAAACAGGGAAATCAGGAACAAATGAAATGATTAAAAAAATGATCTTAAATACCTAACATCGTGCGCACCAGATCGGCTGACACCATACTTTTAAAACATTTTTTTTCTAAGTTTATTCATTTATCCAGAGAGAGACAGAGAGAGAGAGAGAACTGGGGGAGGGGCAGAGAGAGAGAGAAAAGGAGAGAGAGAGAATCCCAAGCAGGCTCTGAGCTCCACAGAGCCCGATATGGGGCTCAAACTCACATACTGGGAAGTCATGACCAGAGCTGAAACCAAGAGTCGGGTGCTCAACCGACTGAGCCACCTGGCGCCCCAGCTCACACCATACTTTACTCGATATCCTTGAAACACAAGAGTTCTCAGATTGACAGAAAGATGGCGGTCACGATGGCCAAGGCCACACAGTGAATTCTGTAGTCCGTCCTGCCTGTGGGGCTGCTGTGTTGAATTTGACCTTGGCCAGCCCTCTCAAATTAATCAGGTACGAACTCATCAGTCGGTGCCTCCTCGCTCTGCTGCGGGAGCAACAGCAAACTGGACAGCTACTCCCGTCCAAGCAAAGGGAAGACTGGGTCCAATTCTACACTTCACACCACAGGAACATGGAAAGCCCAACTTCAGGGCTGGTTCCCTTGACAACACGTCCCTTCCTAAGCACATTCTTTGGCTCTGTAACAGGGCCAAAAATGTTTTCAAAGTCTAGTTAAGGGGCGCCTGGGTAGCTCAGTCGGTTAAGCGTCCGGCTTTGGCTGAGGTCATGATCTCGCGGTTTGTGAGTTCGAGCCCCGCATCGGGCTCTGTGCTGACAGCTCACAGCCTGGAGCCTGCTTTGGATTCTGTGTCTCCCTCTCTCTCTCTGCCCCTCCTCTGCTCGCACTCTGTTTCTCGCTCTCAAAAATAAATAAACATTAAAAAACAAAACAAAACAAAAAAAACAAGTAAAAGTCTGGTTAATTTAACCACGGTTGCAAAATGTACTTGGTGAGACAGTAAACTGTTTGGCCGGGTGGGGGAAAAAGGAGAGTCCTCAGCAAAGTAAAATCTGAAGCTCTTTGCAAGAGAATAAAATAAAATAAAATAAAATAACACCTTGCCCATTAACAGGATGCTTGAATTTGTTTAGAGGCTAAAAGAAATAGAACATCTGGAAGGGTAACAGAAATATTCACTGTTTTCCAGGATCTTGTCAAACATTAAATAACCTTAAGTAATTTTTCAAACTTCTTATATGAAGGAAAACAGTTTTCTTCAGTTGTTACTTCTGTTTGTCTTCTCATTGGTCAGTGAAATTCTGTGCGATCAGAGTCCGGAACGGGAAGGGGAAAGAGTGTTGGCAATCCAGCAAGATATGAAGGCAAACCCATGGGTGACCAAGACCCCCTACGGCACGATTTGTCTCAGGAATGCAGGACCGATGCCTTCTAGCGCTAACTGCTCCTTTGAACGTGTGAAGCACTTTTCAGTGCCAAGAGGACCGCCTTCGTGTCTTCGACTGCAAGACTGAGTTAATAAATATTGTGTTAGATAGGGGCGCCTGGGTGGCTCAGTCAGTTGAGCGTCTGACTCGCGGTTTCGGCTCAGGTCATGATCTCATGGTTTGTGGGTTTGAGCCCCGCGTCAGGCTCGGCGCTGATGGTGCGGGAGTCTGTTTGGGATCCCCTCTCTCTCCCCCGCTCTCTGCCCCTCCCCGACTTGTGCTCGCTCTCTCTCTCAAAATAAACTTATTAAAAAAAGATCTTTTATTAAAAACCTATTGTGTTAGACAGATTCACACAATCCTATGAAATGCCCAATGCTTCATTCAAGCAGTGAAACAGGACAATTAGAGTGAAATGTGACTCTTCGCCCGGTTCCAGAGCAAAAAGCATCCAGATGCTGCAGAAATAGGAACCTTAGGGTTTATGCTCAATCCCATCGCCAGCCTTCAGGGCCTCACAGGACCGGTTTTAACTTGGGGCAACAATTAAAAGCAAGTGCAAACAATGGTCCAGTAGCCACACCTTGGTCAAAGGTGGCAGAAAGTTAAGTCAGATCGACTGGCCTCTGTGCAAACAGGTTCGTTTGTTGATTTTTTTTTTTTTAAGCATAATAAGAAGAAGCATTTTGCACCTAATTCTGGAGGGGAGTGGGAAGCAGGCTGTACAATGTGAAAGAAATGCAATTGGGATGTGGTTCAGAAGTCTCTGAGAGTCAGAATTAGTGAAGAGAAAAGTTTAATTTGAAACTGGAAAAGGCCGATCTCCACAGAGAGACTCCGGTCTTAGAAAACTGCACCATTAAATGACCACAGTTTACGTTCTGAAATTCAAAGAGATGAGCCCAGAACGGAGCAAAAAATGACATGTATCCCTGTGAAAACCAATCACAAGTTCTGGGTCTTAGTCCTTGGATTGGAATCTCATGTCCCATCATTAGGAACAGGGTTGACCAAGAGTCCTTTGACCCCATCCTTCCCACCTCTCTGACCTTATCATGCACCCTTTTCCCCTCCCAGATAGCTACCTCATCCCTCCAACAACCCAGCTTGTTTCTGCCACAGGGACTTTACACTTGCTACCCTCTTGTGTGGAAAGTTTCTCCCCCTCACACGAAGGGCTAGCTTCTCCCGCTTCAGACACCTTCCTAATTTTGCATGTGTTCACACAACACCCCCACACACACATGCATGCACACACGCCCTCACGTACTCTATACTCAAGACTCAACACCAGCGGTTAGAATTTTGTTTTGATTTTTAGGAGACATCTAGAGTTTCCTGTGGAAAGTAGAAACAGGAATGTAGAACAGTAGTATAATAAGAAAGAGGAGGAAACCTATGCACATGACCGCATAAATACAAAAGATCTGTATCCAGGGACGGAGGGCCTTGCCCACCGCTCCCCACACACAAAAAAGTGAACACCAGGGCACCTAACCACTCTTATCTCAGATCAGCAAGATCGTATCGTTCAACTACAGTTTTGAAAATTCATCACTGATACACGTTATACAACCGATATAAAAATACTGCATAAACTATTTACTGCAAAACATTATATAAAACAATTTTACCAATAGGAAAAGTAAATGGACAAACCAGTTGAGCAAGCAAGGCGGAATATTCTGCAAACAGAGAAACAAAATTAACCAAGAATGTGGATTTTTAAAGTGAAGATAAGAGGTTGGGGCACCTGAGTGGCTCAGTCGGTAGAGCGTCCAACTTCAGCTCAGGTCATGATCTCACAGTCCATGGGTTTGAGCCCCGCATCAGGCTCTGTGCTGACAGCTCGGGGCTTGGAGCCTGTTTCAGATTCTGTGTCTCCCTCTTTCTCTGCCCCTCCCTCGTTCATGCTCTGTCTCTCTGGTCTCAAAAATAAACATTAAAAAAAAAACAATTTAAAAAAATAAAAAAAAAATAAAGTGAAGATAAGGGGAGGAATATGAAGATACAACTATTTCTTTTTTAAAATTTTTTTTTAACATTTATTTACTATTGAGAGACAGAGAGACACAGAGCGTGAGCAGGGGAGGGGTAGAGAGAGGGGGAGACACAGAATCCGAAAGAGGCTCCAGGCTCTGAGCTGTCAGCACAGAGCCCGACGCGGGGCTCGAACCCACAAACCGCGAGATCATGACCTGAGCCAAAGTCGGTCGCCTAACCGACTGAGCCACCCATGCGCCCCAAAGACACAACTATTTCTGATACTGGGTCCTACCAACCCTATTGTAAGCAATCGTTCTTATTGTCTGGTGTAAGTACACATTGCTATTTAGGGCCTGGGGATAAATCTAATCGTGGAATGCTGCATAGGCATTTTATTCTTCCAAAAGATTCCATATTATGATTTATACGTGAACCCAACTGCAGTCAGGACCGGTTCGTATAGCACTTAATGAGGTAGATTCCTCCTGCATGTGAACGGTTCCTTAACCGTTCCAATTAGGACTTACAGAAGTGCGTGCACAAACCCCTTAAGGCAGGCCAGCCATTTATCCAAATTATATGGAGAAAGGGCTGCAGCCTGGCTCAAACCTAACACGCTGTGTCTCCATGACCTCTGTCGAGGTCAAGTCCGTCCCTAGTCTAACACCAGTATTCTTCAAACGGAATCTCAGAGACCTAGGAGCTTGGCCTTATTCCTTAGGTATCCAAGGGGCTCGGACACCTCTTCCAAGCAGAGCAGTTTACCATTGACGCGTGCATTTAAAAAAATACTAATTGACGATGTGCCAGGCACCATGCTCCCTTCCTCCATTTTATGTACTTAGACTGAAGAAAAGGTCTGTCTGCCAAAGTGAGGACTGAAACTCATTTGTGGGCTTCTTTCCACTGATAACATCCCACGATAGCCGACCCATGATCTGTCTACAGGACAAGCAGACGGGGAAGCACGCAGGGGTGTCAGCCCTGGGAAAAGAGACCCGGGTGCCAGACTGACCCAGAGAGAAGGAGGGGTCTTCAGGAGAGAGAGGAAACCACTCCAAGAGCAGGCTTTCTTATCATTCCCTGGGGCTGGCTAGGTTTTCTTTGTAAGAGTCCTGCATTCCAAACACCAAACTCTTTTGCAACAGGGGTAAACTCTCTAAAGACTTTTAATGCGTCTTGCAATCAGCGTTCAGCTTGATTTATTACAAGAACAAACACAAGAAATTATATCTGATGTGGACGAGTCTGGGCCAGTTAAATAGTCACAAATACCATGGTGCTAATGAGGCCAAAGTTCCAGGCACAATTCATGTACAGGCCAGCTAAGTGCTAGGTTCTGTGGCTTCAAACTGCACTCATGAGCCCAGCTGGTCGTTTCAGACATTTCTACCCCTGGAATTAACATAATCTGTAGGCATGGGTGGGTGGGTGGGGGACGCGGAGGGAGCCGGTACAACCCAGAACAAATCTGGGAAGTACATGTGCCAAGACTACACGGTGCCATCATTTTTATCTACAGACAGAATATTCTGGTAACAACCCAGGATGAGCAAAATACTACATGCCAAAGTAAAAATAATCTTCTGAGACTCTTGGTAAGTTAGCCCCTTACTTTCTCAACTCCAGGCCTTAGGTGTTCATGACAGGTCCCTACGCCTGGGAATAGGAAAATAAAATGCAAATTAAGTCATTTAAAATATTGTGCTTCATTATCTAATGAATGGTGAAAAACAGTCAACTAAAACTTAATCGAACACACGCTGTGCTGGGCACTATGAAGTGCTTTGTATGTAGTAGCTTGTCTAATTCCAGTCACCATCCACGAAAGGTTCATTCATTCACTGGACAAATATTTACTGGCCGCTTACCATGTTCTGAGTATGGTTCTGGGCGCACAGGGACACCTCAGTGAAGAAATGAGATCAAAGCCCCCGTATTCAGGGATAAAAGAAACTACAGCAGAGAAAATTTTGCCCAAGGTCCCAAAGCGAGGAGCTGGGATTCAAATCCAGATAGTGTGGCCCCAGAATTCCTGCTCGTAACAACCACCTATTTCTGCTGAAAATGTTTTTCCACCTAGAAGCAGGAAGCCTCAAAGAGGACCCTAGAGTCACGGAAATCTGACAGTAAGAGGGAAATGCTGTGTACCATCTAGTCCAAATATCATGCGTGCCCCACCTCCCCGCTGCCAAACCCGTGGAAAATATCTCTAAAACACAACGTTCTT
This sequence comes from Acinonyx jubatus, assembly GCF_027475565.1. NCBI lineage: Eukaryota > Metazoa > Chordata > Mammalia > Carnivora > Felidae > Acinonyx > Acinonyx jubatus. The sequence continues at coordinate 3,326,815 of NC_069393.1, forward strand.
GGGGCACCTGGTGGCTCAGTCGGTTAAGCATCCAACTTCGGCTCAGGTCGTGGTTTCACGGTCTGTGAGTTCAAGCCCTGCATCGGGCTCTGTGCTGACGGCTCGGAGCCTGGAGCCTGCTTTGGATTCTGTGTCTCCCCGCCTCTCTCTGCCCTTCCCTGCTCGTGCTCTCACAAATAAATAAAACAGTAGACAAAATTTAAAATCCAACGTTCTTTCCCTCTGAGCCCAGGTGCTGCCCCCACAGTGCTCCAAGTAGCCACCGCCTGCCATCTGAACCACGTCCCCATTATACAATTATCGAATTTCCCGAGAGGCTAAGACCTCACGCAAAGCCACGAGGCAAGTGGCTGGGTGTGGCGAATTCGGCATACGTCCACTGACCCTTATCTCCACTCTTCACCATCCCCTTTAGATTATGAATACTTGCCCACACAGCGGTTAGTGCACAGATTTCCCAGTGGACCACACTGAGGATCATACGGATTCCAGACACAGTAAGAACAGTTAAAAAAGCAAAACAATTTTACAGTTTTCTACCACCAGCATAATGACCCGATGTCATGGATTCTCACTCAAGTTACAAAAATAAAAACGGCAACAACAAAAAAACTCAAAGAGGTAACAGGGAAGCTTAAAGAAGTCTTTAAGCTACAGAGTCTGTCATGTGCAGTATTAATTTACAGGTTTGTTGGTTTGTTTGTTTTTAATTTCCAGTTTGGGAACTTTAAACGCGCCCCCCTCCGTCCCCCACTCCCCAACCCCCATCCCTCCATCTACTTTTCTGTGTGTATAGGGCTTTAAGGATAGTTTCAGTGAAAAAGTCAGGTACGGAGAACTCATAAACCCAGATTTCAAATACCACGCAACAGAAAGGGGGCAGGGAAAGCCTGGTTCGAGTTCTGCTAACAAACAGCAAAGCCCAGCAGACTTCAGATTCCAGAGGCTGCCAGACGGGAAATGACGAGGCCAATCCAGTTTGGAGTCCGATGGCTCAAGTAATTAGGGAGCTGGAAGGGCTTTGTGGTTTGAACAGTCGATGACCGGGGTCAAAAGGCATTGGCTCTACTTTGGCTAACGTACTGACAGATTTCTTGGCCTGAAGAAGCCCTATCGGTTTTCCGAGCAACAACTCACACGGAGTTTAATTCCTGAATGGTTCGCAAGTATCTGCCGGGCAACTGCACTGCTCTAAATTAAGCTTCTTAATATCGAGTGAATCCGTGTGGCATTATTCCAGGTAACTGTTTTTTCGAGAGCTAGAAATCCTTTAGGTGAAAACATCGATACATACGTACGTGTGGTCCAGGGATTGTAACTCTTGTCTCTTAAAAACACATACAGATATGTGATTGAAAGAAAGACCTTCTGATGGTGGTGGGAAGGAATCTGATTATTGGGAAACACTTCAGATCATTCAGGAAGGACAAGGGATTGAGGTGAAGCATGAGGCAAGTGGCCAGAAAATCCAGCTAGCAACGAGAAGGAAAAGTCAGAGAGAGCCGTCCCTGCTGCAAAGTGCTGGGCTGAAATCAGGGGCCTGCCTTCTCGGCCCGGCTGTCGGATCTAAGGTGGTTCTTGCAATTAGTGATAGGGACAGTGCAAGTGGTTTCTGTGCAAGATGTGTGTTTTGACTACCTTCATGTGTTTTACAAGCATTCAAAAAAAAAAAAAAAAGAAGAAGAAAACGTCTCTGCTGCAGTGAAGTTTCATTCATTGAACATATACTTATTGAGCAATTCCTATGCAGTCCCTGGTACATCAATGTATTTACAGCAAAGGAGTGTGGTTACGTGACGTCAGAAATAAACTGCCTAAGCATGAAACCAAACTTTGTTTCAACTCCCGATTTAACCAAATGCAATCAAGTCACTAAAACGGAATCATGTCACCAATAAGTTCTAAGATCCGTCCTTTCAGTATTTTCGGTAAGTGAGTTATCCACCCATACGCAGAAACCCGGGCTCAGGTTACTCACCCAGCTCGCTCACTTACAACGAACACAGCCGACACGAGTTTCCATTAAGATTTTGCCTAGCGAGCAATAAAGGTGTGTGCAGAAGAGTTTCCAAGTTTTATGAGGAAAAAGTGCAATATACCTTATGCAGAAATACTCCGGTTTAAAGGCCAAATACTTCCCGATGATAAAAGAGTCAAAGATTATTAACGCCATTCAAGAATCCGCCCCCCGCCCCCGCAAGTGATTCTTCGCAAATTCTCACGACATGAAGCCCCTCAGTGGGCTGACCGGAGATCTGGAAAGAGGAGGGCAGACCTACCTGCTGTCTGTTGTTGGGCATGTGGGGAAGCATGGTGGACACGTGGAACATGACTTCATAGTCTTTGTACGTCGTGTAGAGGGAGTGAGTTCCTGTAGAATCAGCTAAAAACAGAGGATGATGACAAAAATAAGCCAGGCAAGTGCAAAAGTCAGCGATGTGACACTTAGAAGGTCGTTTTGCCAAAGGCAATTCAATTGCAAGCAACAAACCACCCAACCATAAACCACAAGTGTCCTGGGTGGCCACTCTGCCCTCTCGCTGCATGCTGTTCCTGCCACTTCTAACCCGTGTCTAGCGGCCACCCTGCCCCACTTGGGGGTGTGTGTGTGTGTGTGTGTGTGTGTGTGTTTACGGTTAATTCTTGCGTGATTCTTGGGCACCTGATCTTCCAGAACTCAAAAAAATGAAACGGGACTGAGTTAATACGGAAATGAGAACAAAATAATATTCAGGATTTCTTTCCCTGAATGATGTAATTAACTTTCTTCTCTTTTCAACAGGCAATGTAACGATGAAGTCCTATGATTAAGACGGCAGAGAATGAAGGTGGTCTCTTACTGTATATTTTGCACTGGCACATGTTAGAAACCATGACATCCGAGCCCCTCTTAATCATACAGCTATTCACCTTCTGAAAAGCAGAATGATTCTTTGCAAACTCAAAATCCATCTGTATTAGCAACAGATGATCACAGACGCAGAGTGTCAGGAACCTGAACCAACACAGTGACTGTAAAACACTTAAGTCACAATTTCACGGTGTAGTTTCGAAACACTTTGAATATGGATAAATAAAGACAAAAAGATACATGGAAAATAAGATGCAAACAGAATTCGGGGCCGCCTTTTTCAATCTTTGGCCAACATATAGGTTTATGTTTCTACCTTATAAACAAGAAACAATGCTATTCGGGGTCATTTAAAACGGAGTTTATTTCATTGTGTTTGTTGGGGAAGATCTAGGTAATCACCTTGGGTTAACTTTTTTTTTCCCTTAATCTAAATATTTTAATTTACTTTAAAGACATGAATACATCTAGCATTCGTGGGCCTTTATGATTTTCTTCCTGAGTCCTGCAGTTTTTTTTTTTTTTTTGAATATTCATTCTGACTCAGAAGCAGTCCTGAAAGTTTTTCTAGAAAAAGCATCACATACAGTTTTGCAGAGTCTGAGGAGGTACTCACAGAAGGCAACTGAATGGAAAAAGGGAAGAATTTAAAATGTTTACATACGGATACTGACAAATCAACTTGCAGATGGTAAGAGAGGATATTTCTCTAATAAGCTGTGTATTTCTGGTCCCCAATAAAGCAATTTTCTCTTTTAACTACGTATTAAACACACATCTGTTACTTTTCGTAGGACTTCATGGAAAGTAACGTTCCATTCCAACTGGCTTGGCTAAAGAATGTGGCTTTGGAAGTGAGCAAGCACGGTCATAAGGGAGCAATGATTGTCTTCTTTTATGAAGAACTGACTGGCTAATAACAACATGAAGGCCAGGGGATGAGCTAACCCAGCACATTCAATGACTCCCATCACAACACACTGCTATTCAGATGGTTAAAATTCAGTTAGAGACATCCTTACAGGTAGTTTGTAGTCTAGACAACAGGTTTCAGCTTCAGGAAATTGCAGTGAAGGAAGAAAAATGCATTTTGGGGGGAAAACACTTTTAAAAATATGATCACTGGGGCGCCTGGTGGCTCAGTCAGTCGAGCATCTGACTCTTGATTTCGGCTCACGTCATGATCCCAGGGTCATGGGATCGAGCTCCACATCGGGCTCTGTGCTGAGCATGGAGCCTGCTTGGGATTCTCTCTCTCTCTCTCTCTCTCTCTCTCTCTCTCTCTCTCTCCTCCCCTTTGCCCCTTTGCCCTACTCACACTCTCTCTCTCCACTTTCTCTAAAATAAAAAAAAAAAAAAAGATCATCATTAGTCTATCCCAAACAGTACTATAAGATGGCCTTCTGAAATTATATATTCTGCAAGTTTTCATCATAAATATCAGTATGGTAATGGAGAAGGTAAACAGATGAGCTTGTTTGAGGATCTGCTGCAAATATTTCTATTGGGCAAGAGCGGCAGGCCATCATGGCGGACCCCAGTTTCGTCATTCTCTGCATCCAGACCGGAAGGGGCTGGGCTGCCCACAGCCTGGGGTCCGTACTCTGGTGAGCAGAGAGCATCTTAGTGGCTCATGATCATGTGATCCTACTGCGTTTCACTTTGTACCTGAGACAGAAAGAACACATTTCAAAGCCAGAAAGGACATCCCAGATACTCCAGCCCAACACTCTCAATTTTGCTTGTGGCCCAGATCCGAAGAGGGAGGACAGAGTGAAAGCTCAACTCCCAAAAACTTAAAAAGGAAGATTTTTTGTGTGTGTTCCATGAAAGACAAAATTTTATCTGAGCATTTCATGAAATGTAATTCTTAGAAACTTCCTCTTTACTAAAGGAATGTCTTAGACCTCACATCTCCTGGAACGCCTCACTCATAAAAATAACTTGGATTTGTTGATTATGAGAATCAATGCATCAAAATCTCGTTCTTACATTATCATTTCCCTGAGCAAAGGTGCTTAGTGCTACATCTGTGATGTAACAAGGACATCTCCTAGGTCATAAAAATTTAAAGCTGATGTCCATTCTTACACGTAGGGAAACATTCACATTATCTGTGTTGCAGTGTTACAGAATGGATGGATCAGAAGGTCTTACGGCGTTTCCTCAATCCACCCCGCTGAAGAAAGATGACAGGCATTCATGATAATGAATCCACATCAGCAATGACTTTCCAGGAAGGATATCCCTAAGGGCAGCATGCCCGCACCTCTAGGGGGTGGGTGGTGGTTTGCATGCAAGGGAGTTGGCCAAGAAAAAAGAAGAAAAGTCCAGCAAGGTCTCACCGATTTTTCTTAAAATATGTGGATATTCACAGTGGGCGTCACAAATTATTCTACAGTCTTTACAGATCTGAGGCATGAGCAATAGGCATTCAAAACAATAGTCAAACTCCAGCCCTCGCATGTGTGAAGGACACACAGGGGCCCGCATATGAGTTAACACTATCTTTCCAGGTCTTATCATCCATGTTCTAAACGTAACTTCCAAAAAAAACAAGATAAAAAGCCGAATCTGACTGATAGGTACACAAAGACCCAGCACCACCCTGATGTAGACAAGAATCAGTGAGGGTCCCAAGGTGACGGACACTGGGGACACACAGTCGTGGAACCTCAGATGGCCTCGCACGGATGCTCCCACGGGGAAAGGCCTCACTTCACTACCCCTACTAGGACTGGGTTGTGTGCTCTCCCACATCCTCCAATTGTAGAAACTACCTGCTCGTGTTTGTTTATTTATTTAATGTTTATTTTTAAGAGAGAAAGTGAGAGACAGAGTGCAAGCAGGGGAGGGGCAGAGAGAGAGAGAGAGAGAGAGAGAGAGAGGGAGACACAGAATCCAAAGCAGGCACCAGGCTCTGGGCTGTCAGCACAGAGCCTGACACGGGGCTTGAACTCACGAACCACGAGATCATGACCTGAGCCGAAGTCAGACCCTTAACCGACTGAGCCACCCAGGCGCCCCACTGCTCACCTTTTATTAAAAGAGCAAGCGGTTAATTGCTTGATAATAAGGAAAATTGTCCAAAATACACATAATTACTCTGGCTGATATTTTAAAGGCTGATAGCAATAAAATTGAACAGCGTAAATATGAAGATAACATATTTAGAACGTATGAGGACCAGAAGGAACATGATTATCTAATGAAGACACAAGACAAATGCGCACATCACAGGATGGCAGAGAGTCTGTGTTTTAAATCGGCACCTAACCGATTTAATGTGTGCCCCACTCAAGGGGACGTGGGTAAGGTCCCTGGGAAACAGGACGCATCCGTTTTTAACCACTGCTTCAATTCCCCAGTTAACATCGTGAAACCAGAAATGAACAGAACGGGCCCGAGACCACGGCAGGAGCGGACGCGGTAATGTTCTCTTTTAGAAACGAACGCAGTGCGCGTCCTCGGTATATACTGGAACAAGGGTGTGGTAGAAGAGGGGAGGCTAAAAGGAAGAAGGAAATATTAAAAGATTCTTCGCGAAGCACTGGGGAATCTCTCTGCTGGTGTTACAAAAAAAGAATTGACCTTTTGAGCTCGTGTGAAACACACACCTCTTGAGAAATGTGCCTCCTTTGCTTGTCTGAAGAAATCTAAACTCTATCCCGAAGAAGCTTGGCCAGGCTGCTGCTGGGGTCAAGAACGGGAGGGCATGTGATCGCTCACTTAGATTTATGCGGTATGCCTACCTCTGGAGGATTCGATTTGTGCACACACACAAATATGAAGCTTACTTTTATTGTCTAGCTGAGCTCGGTATTTGCTAAATCCTTTCAGCCGGACTCTCTGGCCCAGAAGATCAAGGAATTCTTCAAAAGCTGGTCCCGCCGTCTCATTGTTATACATCTCCTCCTCTGTGCTCTGGCCTGCTTTGCAGTAAAGGATCCCAATCTTGTGCTGAAAGCTCAGCTGAAATGGGGGGAGAAATGTAATTACTTGGCAAAGAGTATCAGACATGCTAACTTCTAGTAAGATTAAAACTACAGAGAGCACACCAGGACGATTCCCATAAGCAAATAAGCGAAAAGAGGAAGAAGCAAGGGTCACTGCACAAAATGCTACAAACACACAACCCAGAAACCCCAAAATGCAGCTGGAGAAACGGCAGGAATCCTAAGAAACAGAATGTATAGAATGGCCATGTGGGATCAACCAGGTTTCCAAAATGGACAGGCAAGTTCAGGCATCTACTTAAACATACAAGCATGGAAATACCTAACTTTATACCCTTCATATAATAAGAAGCATCATCTCCTAAGTTAGGGGGGAAAAAAAAAACAACCAAAAAGGCCACGACTTTAAAGTTTCCCGTCTCTGGTTCCTGATGCTTCTTTCGTTGTTCGTTGAACATTCAGGAAAATATGAACGACTGTAATGAAAACACAAACCAAATTAAGGTCTGGTAAGGCGGGAATCCCAGGGGAAACTGTGATATATGTATATAAATAGAATAATGTTCTGTTTCCATAAAAATAACTCTGGCTATACAATTACAGTTATTTCTATGTTTTTGGCTATCCTGAAAAGAAAACATCTGCTAAATATACAAAAGCCGTAAAGAATTTTGATAGCGACTGAGGAGATCCTGCTGTAACTCTATCTTGCAGTCAATCTCTTATCAAGCTGGTAGCCAAAGGCTTGCTGTCTCCGGGGAGACACTGGAACCATTTTTACAGTTTTCTTATTATATCCAAAGAGAAACTACTCCTCACTCACGCAATCAGCGCACTTGGTCTTACTACCGGCAATCTGAGCCTCAAAAACGGACAGATTATCAGACGTCGCCGGCTTCCTGAAGGCATCAATCCGTAACACTGTTCACTTTCATTATCGAGCTACGAAAGAGAGCCTTTAATCAAAATTTACAGCCGACTCTCCGTAAAGTAAAGCAAAACGATACTCATTTCCCTTGAGCGGCAGAGCGATAAAAGCAGTCTCATCTGCGTTACCTGATGACAACGTACAATCCAAGAAAGGTAGGAAGCCACCTGCCAGGGCAACCTAAGCAGCCCGTAGGAAGTAACCTGACTGCGCATTAGGATAAATTTGGAGTTGAACAGACAGTCAGCCACAACTGCACAGTGAACACAGTGATTCGTGCCCTGAGTGTGGGGAGATGAGACGCCGGGCACAAGCCATTTTCTAGCCACGGTCGCGCATTTTATTGAACCAGTTCTTTAGGAGGGTCAAGTACAAAAACACTCCCCTTCATCCAGAGACTGAGGAATGTCTGTTTCTGGCCAGCTCCCCAAATAAATGAGACACCGTATCTACTGCAAACGGACCATCGTCTAAAAAGTAGTACGAAGTGTAATCAAAACGCCTAATTTTACTTCATTCTGAACGCTAATTGTTCCTGAGTGACTCAGAAGACGCTTCGGGATCTTACAGCACGCCAGGGAAACACGGGACTAGCAAGCATCACCCTGGACGTTGGTGATCTCAGCGACCGTCAGGATCCACCGTAATCCTGCAACAAGGCCTCAGAATGCCTGCTTCCCGGCCTAGATATCTTGTTGGTTTGACTTCTCTTTTGCCATCAGACGACGACTTCACCTCTCTCCAGTTATTTGGCCCTAGCCTGCAGGAGAGTCCGCCAGAAATAGAGCGGGATGGTGAGCCCTGGCGTGTGTAACCCGGCGTCCCGTGGGCCCCAATGTCCCTGCATCCAGGCACCCGCGGCTTCCCCCGCAGCCAGTAGACAGGGCACATGGCCGCACGCTCGGTCCCGTTGGCCTGTCCTCTGCTCTTCAACCTGCCGCTCACGTCAAAGTGCTGCCAGGCCATGTGCCAACACCACCTGGCCACCTCGTCTTGCGCGGCCCGGCCTCCGACGCCCCCTGGCTGCTCCAGAGGGGGACCACTTTCCCATCTTACGCTCCCACTCCTTTGGGAGGAGGCCCAGAGGAGCAAAGCTGCTTGGGGCCCCACGGTTTGGGCTAGTGCGGCCTCACGTCCGCTAAGCAGAGCCCTCACCCGACGGGCACAATTTCTCTCTGTGATTCCAGAATCTCCTGGACTTGATATTCCTTGTGAACTCTCATTTGGGCAAAGGCCAAACACCCAGAGAACCGAACTCCCCTGGGCCTACCCCGCTGGCTGTGGTGCTGTCCACGTCACACCCTTCTCCCCAGCTGTCGGACAAGCCAGCCTGAGTCTAGACCCTGCCTGTGAACGGGTCTAGAATCTGCCTGTGCAGATTGCCTGTCCCAGACCCTGCCTGTGAATCTGCCCACCCTCCAAGAAGCCCCTGGGCCCACGGAAATTAGGGGATGTGCTCCAAGAGATTTCAAAGCCCACAGGTGCTCACGAGGGCGACCGGAGCTCGGCTGTGGGGAAAATGTCCCGCGGGACACGCGCAGCCTGGCAGGGGCACCGAGCACATTTACCGTGAGGAGGCCGCAAGGAACTACCTCTAGGGACTTCGAGCAAACAGTCGGGGCCGGCTTGCTACGGTGGCTGCCATCCCACTAAAACAGGAACAGAATGAAACGCCGTGAAGACACAGCTCTGACTTAAAGATTTTAACAAACCTCACGAAAACAGTCGAAACGCCATACGACCATCACTCCCCTTACGCTAGCAACAGACCTGCACACAGCTGGCAACGGACCCTGCAGTTAATCAGGGCACAGTTAAAGGGGGGATCCCACCCCCCAAGTACTAAAATGCCCAATTCTCGCGGAACAGGGTTTGTAGCCAAGCTTTCCAGACCTCCAGCCGCCCCCCTCCGCTCCGACCCATCCCACCGTCCTTGCTTTAGCCATTCCGACTTGGGCAACGGCCAGTCCCACAGTCCTGGGGGGGAGCTCGGCCGGCTCTCAGGTGTCCACGCTGTCGCAGACCAGAAATCCCCGCTTGTTGAAACCGCACACTGCCTCAGTGCGGAGAGCTGGACGTACAGACGGGCTGCTCAGACAGACAACCCCAGACGGGCTGCTCAGACAGACAACCCCAGACGGGCTGCTCAGACAGACAACCCCAGACGGGCTGCTCAGACAGACAACCCAGCGAGGGAGGTCTCCTTTGGTTTCTGGGACTGGATAATGACTGACTGCTGGGTTCCCAAGGCCAGAAGCCCAGTCATCACTGACAAGAAAATTTAAATTTAAATGAAGGGGACAAACACAAAGCTTCTGAATTGTCTTGCAAATAAACTGGAGTGTGCAGGGAAGCCCTTTCCTTCCAGGGCATTCTATTCTCTCCGGGTCTGTTTACTCCCAGCGAGCTTGCAGCCTCATTTATTTGGACCTGCGTGACTGAGAAGCAAGCATGGTATGCAAATCAACACCAATATCTAGGGTGGTGAGGGGACAAGAGGAAGGGACAGCTGGCCCAAGGACAAATTAGCCATTCTGCCCCAGAAGCCATGATCTTCTAAGAGAGGGAGCCGCCACCACTTACCTGAATTTTTTTTCTTTTTTTTTTTTTTTTGGTCAACCTACATAATTTTAGAAAGCCACCTGTTACATAAATTAGGATAGTCTTTTAAAACAGGAAACATGGGATTTTAGAGGTTGACAGGTGAATTTATGCAGAGAAAGGAACAAAAGTTTCAGAGTCTCGCTTAATAGTTACTTACTTCCCTCGTCACTCTCCACGACTAGCCTGTGCCCTGGACACAGCAGGTGCCCTTTCCGACCTTGTTGAGCCAGGGCGGGCTACAAACCCCAGGAGAGCAGAAGACAACAATATATCCTCTGAGTATTTTTTTCACGATTAAAAACCCTTAAGAACAGTACCATGTAACTGGCCCGTACCATTCCTGTGCGGATTTACGTTTAAGAAGGAGAATAAGAAGGGCGCTCCTTGGAATAAACTCTCAGACACTCTAACGGTTAGTGGCAACTTTTAAGGGTCCTTTCGAAACCAGAAAGTTAAAAATCTCTTACAGATGAAAATAAACAGCATCTCTTCCTCACGGAATACGGGAACCAGACACCATCAAGAGGTACGGAAAGTTTAACACCACAACGTACACCATTAAGAAAGTATACCAAAGTCACACAAATACGATTGCCAAAGAAAAAACACATGAAATACAACCAGAGCTAAAGGACGCGTTGGTTTACTTAAAAGCAGAACCCAATTTTCAAAGCATTAATTTTGACATCGCACTATAAAAAGCACCTAAACTCTGGATTAAAATAAAAAAAATTGCCTGGCATAGCTTCTGGACCTATTCTGCTAAACAGGCATCCCAAATTTGTGCTTCATTTCGTGAGGAGATGGTCAACGGTAGCTGCTGCGATCGTCTCTCGGGGCCTTGAGGACTTTGGGATTCAGGCCCGCGGTTCATGGGCCATCTGTGGAATTTTCTAGAGCAGCCTGAGGGAACCACCTACCTCATCCGCCAAGACCCTGCTATACAGCAAGTACAGCGATATACTTTAAGGGGAGAACCACATACACTGGCAACATAAAGGGACCCAGAACTACCGCATTCTCCCGTGACGTGCAACATCATAAAAAGAAACATGAAAATAAGACGTGAAAGTTACTGCAATTCTTCTCAACAAGCCTGCTTGAACGTGACAGCATCTGGACCCGCACCGATACATCCACGATCCTTCCAAGATCGTGTTTTCCTCATCGGCTTCACGGACATCTCGTACATTCCACACACTTTCCCGGTCATGATCACGGTCGAACTACCTTGTGGACCACGCGGTTTTACAAGTCAACTGTTCTAGGCTGAAGTTTCGGTTTGGTTTAGTTGTTTTTAATATGTCAGCCTTCCTGAGACAGACAGGTCCCACGCTTATTCATTCTCAATGTTATGGTGGCTACTTCCTCCAGCTGATCATACAGAGTGCTAATTCCTTACACAAAGTTCCTGTCTCAGCACTCTCAGAATTCCAGCGATCCGAGTATGAGCCACACTGGTGTTACTGGGTCAACCAAGAAACGCCTCGCATTCTCTCCAAAACGAGCAGAAAAATTTTCCTTAGCAAATTCAAGAAATACACATCACCAGTGTCTTTCTGCTTTTTCTGCTCATTTGAAATCAGTTGCATATATTTGGGTGCCTCCTTGTCAGTCTCCCCTTCCAAGTTATCTCGCATATGACACTTGAAAGACCTCTTTCTATCTTCCGTGCCACCGTCTCAAGCCTGCCTGTCATTAATTCTCTCCTGGATGATGTCAACGGACCATAATTGAACTCCAGGCCATCGTCATTCTTGATCGTCTCAGCCTATCTCATTCCCTTCCAGCAGAATAATCTTCCTAGAATCCAGCTCTCATAGTGCTGTGTCCTACCAAAAAGCTTCCATGGCTCCCTACTGCCTCCTGAATCAAGTGCAAACTCCTTAGCCTAGCTCTAAGTTTCAGCATACTTTTTTGTTGTTGTTGTTTAAACTACAACCACCCTAGATGTGCCCCTGTCTTATAAAGAAACTAGTCATAGTTCCTAAAGCGGCCAACTACTCACATCTCCCTCCTGGAATTCTACCCAAGTCCCAGCTGCGATGCTACCTCCCTTCAGGAGATTTGCCATCCGGTGTGTTATTCCTTCTTTTGCCAAGGCACACTCACTGCCCATAAACCTCTCCAAGATCCACCACCGTATTTATTCTTCCCTGCAGAGGTTTTATGCTCTCGGTCTTACCATCCCCACCGGGCGAGGGGCTACGTCTTAACTTCAGTCTTCCCAAGGCACGCTGTCCACTCCTACCTGTTAGCGTGGAATGCCTCGTGCACAACGGACACGAATAAATGCTAGTTCGGGGAAAGGCGCGATGTGAGTTTTTTAAAACCCCGGAAGAAACACCACCGATGTCTAATAATCATGAATCAGATGTGGTCTCGCTAGCCGGGTCAGGGCAAGTCCCAAACATTTAGAAACGCAGACACGAAGTCATACCCCGAACACAGAGTCTCGCACACTGTACGTACCCCTTGTTCATCCAGCTTGAGCAGCTGCTCCGCGACCTTGGGCGAATTCGAAGCCTGTCTCAGGCACTGAATGCTCAGCTCTGGAATGACGTACTCTAGAACTTCTTTGAGAGGTAGTCCTCGCGCGGTCCCGTGCCTGGCGGTGGAGGGTATGGCGTCTTCCAAAATCGCGCCGCGCAGGGTTGTAAGCTGCAGGGGCAAAACAGAAGGCTTCAGAACGTCACGGAAGAGTTCGTGCTTATTCCTGGTTACTTCTCTGAGGCACAAGTTTTGAGCTGCCTTGCAGAGGAAGGAAAGGAGGTCTCCTTTCCGAGAGGAGCAGGGGAGACGACAGCCCCCGACTGGCGGAAGCAAAATCAGCATAGCCTCTAAACAACAAAATTGCACGTGGTTGGGGGGCTAAGCCGGGAGGGGGTTGCAACAGACGTGGGCCTGCAGAATGGGGGGGGGAGGCAGGCAGAGTGCTGCTGGGGAAAAGGACGTCCCCACCGCTCTCAGACCCAACAGGGACGTCGACACAGAGGAGCAGCTGGAGGTCCCGGGGCTGGGCCTGGTCACCGGCACCCCCTCCGGCCCCTCCCTTCTCTTTCCCTATTGCCCTACTGTTCCACACCAACGTTTCTTCCATTCCTTTCTCTTTTTCTGTTTAACTTTCCACTGCTGACCGGTCCTGAAGCTGAACGGGGATATCCGGTGACAGGCCCGGGCAGGGTGATTCAGGGCTCTGAGGATTCCTCACTCTCGCACGTTACCCCGTGACTCGTGAGAGGTCCTCAGGTCTCTGAGGCACACACGGGCTCGCCGTTCTGACACACGCCGCAGAGGGGAAAGCCCGGCAGCAACTCGCTCTGGCTGTACCCACCCTGACTCTGGGAAGAGAACTCAGCATGCAAGAGAGGCGGGGTGAGGGCTGTAGCAACGACGTCTGCCATGCGCGTCACGCTCTAGAACACCACCGCCCAGCAGCGTTTGGGGCAACGGCGAGACTGCGCTCATCTGCGCCAGCTGATGCGAGAGCCATGTTGGCTCCATGTGGCTACTGGGCACTTGTGACCAGCGGGTCTTCGCAATTCCATTCCGTTACTTTAAACAGCCGCGTGCGGCTCATGGCTACTGAACGGGGCAACACGGGTCTATAACTTCAAACCCGGCACCGTGAGAGAGGGACTCACCTCCTGTCTGTGCTGCGTAGAGCCCGCCATCGTCGGAGCACCTGGCCAGAGCCGCTCTGGTACACGGCCTCGAGCACACACAGGAGACTGGCAAAGGGCTCTCTCTTCTCTCTTTGATCCGGAAGGAGCCAGCCAACACCCACACGTGGCACGCTTGTCACATACGCTCCCCCTCTAAGTTCAGTGGGTCACGAGGATAAAACCTCACGTGCGGGCCAGATCTCACTCCTCGTAATCAGCCTCTCTACTGATCCGGGTGTGCGCCGTGCGCCGTTCGTACAACAACCTTGCGTTTCACGCAAAGCGAGGCAAGCGAGGCACGAAGCCAGGGCCCCGACGCGGGAGGTGTGCGGGGGCGGCATTGCCACGCTCACCCCTACCGCCGACTCCTGCGTTTCCTGCATTAGATTTTGCACGTTCTGACATGCGCTGTCCAGGTCATAGGTGTCCCCTCTTAGCCCCTAAATCCCACATTCTTACGATTTTCCCTTTTCTACCACGTAAGGGGGAAGTAACATCGTGGCCGCCTAACATCTGTGACAGGCTCTCAAATTTTTATTTGGAATAAGATACCGCAGGCTCTGTCAAAGATCTTAAAGACTGCCATCAGTGACATTCAAAAGGAAACTCAATACCTTGTCCAAAATAATCTAAAGCAGTAACTTCAGCCCAGGACAGTAACGACACACGCACGGCAGCTATTACCTCGCTCGTCCTGAAGGCCACCCGGTAGTTGAACTGGGACCCTTCTTTCTCCTTGGCGTCTTCCACCTTCTCTCTCCGGATGCTGACTGCCACAGGGCCAAGGTTTTCATCTATCCCAAAGTAGTTCTGGTGCTCTGTAACAGGAGGCAGTGGTGGCATAAAAAGAAAGGAACAAAGAACCGCGTGGGTATCTCCGGGCTCGTCCGTCTGTCAAATCTCTGAAGAAATACCGCACGGGTCTGGGTACACGATTCCCCACCGGGGTTTGACTGGAGTGTTTTGTTTCCAAGTCAGATGTATTCGTACGTCTCATTTTCCACTACTTCCTCCTCTCCTGTGGCTCGTCCCCAGCTCGCGAGCAGCAGGAGGCCTCCTGTCCCCTGCCACAATTCACGGTGTCACATGAAGAGTGTCACCGGAAGGAGGGCACTGCCCTCCTTAGAAACCGTCAAAAGAGGAATCGAGCTATTTGAAGACCATTACTGAACGGTTCCCCCCTCCTGCTGGGAAGGTCACCCTCTTTTGCATGACCGTCGGCACCTGGACTAGTCAGGTAATCTTGGGGCCCACTGTGGTGGCAAAGACTACCCCTGCATTAGGATGTCACTAAAGCACCTAACCGTCTAAGGTGAAATTTTATGGCAGAAAAGACATAAAAGGTCATTGGGTTGCTGCGGTCAAACTATATCTATTAATTATTATTTTTTTAATGATGTATTTATTTTCGAGACAGAGAGACAGAGAGAAAGCACAAGAAGGGGAGGGCAGAGAGAGAGAGGGAGACACAGAATCCAAAGCAGGCTGCAGGCTCCAACCTATCCACACAGAGCCTAACACGGGGCTCGAACCCACGAACCACGCGATCATGACCTGAGCCGAAGTCAGACGCTTAACCGACTGAGCCACCCAGGCTCCCCCAAATCTACTAATTCTATAACCTAATTCTACTAATTCTATAATCTAATTCTGTTATCACCTAATCGTGCCGTTCCCGTAAAATCACTGGCCCTGTAGGGTTCTGATCCATTGAGTCTCATGGCAAGAACAGATTTCTGGGGTCCTATCGTCCATCTAGCACGGGAACCCCCAAGGACACTGCTCCTCAGAGATGGTCATGAGTCTCCACATATATTTGACAATACGTGCCGGGCACCATTTCCCAGCGGGGTCACAAGCCGGAACAAATTCCCATTCATGAAGCTACTATACGAGCCTGAACTCTGCCAAGCTGGCTACTCTGTAAGCACCCCCTTCTGGAATGTCTCACTGTCTCTGGACTGCAGGGTCTTCGTCTGAAGGCAGTCCAAACACTTCACTGCAACCAAACTTTTTAAGGGTTGTCTTCTGAGAGGACCCGGACTTAACACAGCACTTAGACGTGGTCTGAACCCATACAAAATAGGGGAGTAATTACCTGACTGTATATTCACGCAGCTTACCTTTTTAGCAGCCCTAGGACACCACCCATCCACGCCGAACGGGTGGTAAACGCACACTCCCAGGTGGTATTCACGTATTTCTTAATCAACAGGGGCAAGGTCAGCTGCCCAGGGTGTATGCTTATAAAAGAGATTTTTTTTTCACCCCATATGCAAAACCACACTTACCCCCTTTGACTGTCACCTTCTGGGTTTTGGCCCATTCTTTCCTGACTCTTCATTTTGGGTTAAAAATAAATACAATGTATCACATTTAGAAGCTTGAAGAAAACTGTGTATTCTAAAGCCTTTTGGTTATGCCAACGTTTTCTGCCACGTTAAATTTTTGAAGAAACAAGAAATGCTATTCAGAAAGTAGAAATCAGGGTGAAAACAGCACCTGCATCAGGCAGGGCAAACACTGCCCAAAGCCAATGAGGAATAGGGGCATTTGCTTCTTTACTTTCACAATCACTTACCTCTTTACCTCTTACAACCAAATGAGATTAACGCTGACATTATTTCTCTTTACAGTCAGGGCTACAAGCAGCAAGTCAACTAATTTTAGGGGCTGGAGGATGAATTACTGACTTACTATAATCCTGGACTTACACCCTAGCAAACAAGTCTTTGTTTTTCGCGAGTAAATTACATGCTAATTACAGCCAGGTTAACTGTCCACACTCAGTGTGGACCCTGACATGGGGCTGGATCCCATGACCCGCAGATCATGACCTGAGCTGAAATCCAGAGTAAACGCTCAACCAACTGAGCCACCCAGGTGCCCCATTTTATTTGGGTTTTAATCAACAATTTAAAAATATTCATTGAAAACAGAGACTAACAACAGTTCATTGTCTACTTCAGGCTCCCGGGTATATCATCGTTGTATTCAAGCTGGCGATAGTGACTATTAGGACCGCGGCATTATACTAGATCCTGTGGAAAATGCACCTGCAAACTTAGAATGAAATCAGTGTGGAATTTTCTTAGCTGCAGTTACTAACTGTCCTGACAAGAACTTGCACCTTTACCCCATTTCTCATAAGGCAGATGCGTTAGGGAAAATATTTGGAAAGTGCACTAAAGCACAACCAGCCATCATCAGGCAAAAGCTTCCTTCTTAGGGCCCAATTCAGTAAGTTTCTTGCAAAAATGCTCAAGTGGATTCCCTCTTAGGGATTTGACGAACCCTGCTGACAAGAATCAAATGAGCTTCAAATTATTTTAGGGGGAAGAAGACCGACCAAGTGAGCAAAACCCCTTCTTGTGGTGAAACGGAGAGCCCAGATTAGGGGAACTGAATCATGAATTCTAATTCCTGACAACCCGAGCTCGGCCATGGGTTCTGCTCTCACACACGGCAGGTGCTGCCCGGCTCACGGGCTAGCGCAGCCAGGCATGGGGGCAGGGGCTGGCCACAGGGGGACACGCGGGGATTTTCTGGGGTGAGGGAGCTACCCTGCACCTTGATGGTGCTACTGGTTACTGGCCGCATCCATCTGTCAAAACTCTTAGAAATCTACACTTAAAAAGGGGTGAAGTACTATAGGTCAAGTATACCTTTGGGTTTTTTTTGTTTGTTTAAAAAATTTGTTTTTAACATTTATTCATTTTTTGAGAGACAGAGAGAGACAGTGCGAGCATGGGAGGGGCAGACTGAGAGGGAGACACAGAATCCAAAGCAGGCTCCAAGCCGTCAGCACAGAGCCTGACGTGGGGCTCGAGCTCACAGACCGTGAGATCATGACCTGAGCTGAAGTGAGACGCTTAACCGACTGGGCCACCCGGGTGCCCCTACATGGGTGAGAGGAAGAGCCAGTGGGCCTGGTAGGTGGACGGGCCTCTGGCACAGATGGGAGTCGGGAGGACGCCCTCAGCCCCGTGGACCACCCCCCCTACCACGGCCCCTCAGGGAGAAGTCCTGCTCCTCTGCTCAGTATTGGCTCTCTTCTGCCATGTTCCAACTGCTGCTCAGGGCTCCACCTGCCTCTACCGTCCCACCGCTGGGGCTTTGTCTCCATAGGCCTGTCTGCCTCGCTGGGCACGGTGGGCTTCCGGGAGTGTCCTTCCAAAGTGAGCCACCCCCCGCCCCCCGGGGGCTCTACTTCTGGGTCTCCTTTGTGGGTGCCCCTCTGGCTTCTCCTCGTCACCTGGATGTGTCCCAAGGCTCCACCTTTGGCCCATGGCTGTGTGTTCTGACTCTCTCTCTGTCTTTACATGTATCTGTCTGAACATCCGTCTGTCCTTCCACCCCCCCCACCCATTTTCTCCTGTAAGTTCCTCAGTGACATCACCCCAAACTCTCCTCTCCCATAACTCCCCCAACTCGTGCCATTTCCCCCCCTCGGCCTGGCACTCCTGTCGCTTTTCTGCACTTGACATTCTCAGTCATCATTTCAGACTCAACCCCACACATCGATTCCACTGGAAATATTTGCCTCACCTCCAGATGAGGCTAAGTCCTTCAACTTTTATATCCTCAAGGCCTGATAGGAACTATGCCTGATCGGTGTTAAGTATTTAAAGACTTGGACTTGAATGAAGAACTGACATAGGCTCCCTCATTCAGAGGTTACGGTCGTACTGAACCTCAACCAGGACTATCAAAACAGAAACAAGGAGGCAGCTCATTTCATGCTGGCGAGTGCAAAAGACAGCGTGAAAGGTCTCGGCATCCAGAAATGCCGCAGGAACTGCCCCCGTGAGAGGGGCGGTATGGTTTCTCGAAATAGTTACAAGACTGAGAATGGATACACCTGAGAATGTCCGCTTCCTAGCGCTGCTCGAACTGTCACAAGCTTGGAGGCTCAAAACAACACTCAATTATTGCCTCACCGCCCTGGAGGTCAGAGGCCCAAAGTCAGTTTCAACGGGCCGCAGTCAAGGCTGTGACAGGGCAACGTTCCCTAGGAAGGTTCTAGGGAAGCATCTGCTTCCCAGCCTCTTCCAGCTTTGACAGCTGTATTCCTTGAATTCCTTCTTCTGTCTTCGAATCCAGCCCTAGATGTTGCATCAGGGGGCCACAATGCATGCTTCTCCCCAGATCTCCCTCTGCCTGCCTCTTACGTGGACACTCGGGATGGTATTCGGGGTCCAGCCAGAGAATCCGGCGTGGGCTCCTGGTCTCAGATCCTTAACTTACTCACATCTGGAAAGCTGCTTTTGCCATACAAGGTAACACACACAGGGTCTGAGGATTAGGACCTGGGTATCTTCGGGGGCCAGTATTCAGTGCACCACACGCAATTCGTTTCAATCCATTCACTCAAACACCCAGCGTGGTCTATGCCTCAGCCAGGTGCCAGACCTGATAAACACAAGGACACAACATCGAGCAGGACACAGTATAGTTCCTGCTTCAAAATGTTCTAGTCCTGTGGGGCTAACACTACCGGAAACCAATGAGAATTACGCATTCCAGGTTCTGTAATATGAACAAGCATATTTAATACCAAGGAGGTACCACTAATATCCACTACAGAATCAACAATCCAGAAGAAAAAGCCACATACGCAGTTGAGGCAACTGTCACAAGGCCTATCTACTCTATTTTAACATAAGTATATGCAGAAAAATTTAAAAAGCCACTCTCCTTGGCTTGAAAAATAGCAGGGTTCTGCTCAATCTTTCCTCACTCTTAATTCTGTTCCCACAAAAAAAAATTCTTTGAATTTTGACATACTGACTATTCTAACTCACAACCACAACGTGTCCCCTCCACCTACTTAGGGTTTTCCTTCACTCTGGCTATGTTTTGTGGCTCTCTGTCATCCATTCATACCTTTCTTTAGATTTCGTCCTAGATTGTTAATGTTTTAGGATAATGTAAATAGTATCTTTCAAAATTTTTCTTTTTTTTCATGTTTATTTTTGAGAGAGAGAGAGAGAAAGAGAGAGAGAGAGAGACAGAGGGGAAGGGCAGACAGAAAGGGAGACACAGAATCCGAAGCAGGCTCCAGGTTCTGAGCCGTCAGCACAGAGCCCGACGCGGGGCTCGAACCCACGTACCGTGAGATCGTGACCTGAGCTGAAGTTGGACGCTCAACTGACTGAGCCACCCAGGTGCCCCTCAAAAATTTTCCATTTCTATTTGTATGTTTTTGGTATGTAGAGAATTTAGATTGGAGACTTGATGATTTCTTCCTTTTAGTTTGACCAGCTTTTGCTTTTTCTACATACTCTGAAGCCATGTTTTTAGGCACTTGGAACCAACCCTTTTATCATTATGAAATCCCCCATCTACGGTGACCCAACTTGCTTTAAAGTCCACTACATATCCTCACACTGATCGAGCAGGGACTCAACTGTTCTAATGGGGGAACCGCAGCCATCAGTCGAGGTAGGTCTTATTTTAAGCCGATCCACGGCTCCAGGGAAACTTCTTCTGCCCCCGTCTGCAGGTACTTAGCCCAAATAAGGGGACAGGGCCGGGCATCTCACTGTGTGGACTTCCACTCAATCCCCCATCTCCAGTTAAGTGCCCTAGTCCTGCCTTTAGCTCAGCTGTTGTTCAACTTCTCCAGACTAAACCTACAGTTTTCTGCCTGGGTGGGGACGAGTGGTTAACGGACTATAAGGGACAGGAGAGAAAATCCGGCCTTTTACACATATTTATAACTGGTCCCCTTCCCTTGCCCCGCCCCCAGCTCTTCTTCAGAGGTACCTGGCTCTGCGGTGTGGATGGGCTGCCTTCTGATGGCCTGTCGCTGCCACACGCACCCTTCCAATCTGCAAAGCTGGTGTCCCTTTTCCGTCCGCTTTGGCAGATCTTGCCTCGTGAAGCTTCTCCTTAGTTCTCTTTTCCTTCGTGGCTTTATGCCCTTTTGTTATTCCTTCACTATCATTTTTCGTGGGGTTTTGGGAGAGGGAGAGATAACATCTGCCTCCAGTTTGCCACAATGAACTCGCAGTCCCAAACTCGTGTATTCTTAAATATGTATAATTCTAATAAGCCTGATTAATGGTTTCTGAACCCGGGCTATGCTAACTTATCATCTGTTTAACCTCGGGTTAGTTATGTAACCCTTCTTAGCCTCAGTGCCAGCTCCCTGCCCCTCTACCATCTAATTACACATAACACACCTATCCTTAATCTGAGAGAGGTATTATAATGGAAGATATGCATGATACTGACAAAAAAAATAAATCAATCAAAAACAAAAAAGGAGTGAACATACAATAAACAGCATTGTGGGGCATTTTGATTTTGAGCCCCAATAGTCCTGCAAAGCACGAGGGTCAGCCTTGAAGGGGATTCACACTTTTAATCTCAAAATGCCGATCTGTAATCACCTAGAGAGCTACATCCCATTCGTTGCAGTCTTTTTATGAACGCAGCGGCATATATTTTGCTGAATGAGTTCCATCAGGAACTAGAAGTTGTTTTTCTTTTAACTGGAGGAATCCGAAATTTGTATATCATCTTTTTCACCAAAGACGACAGGCAAATTTGAGAGAGAACATTTTTTTTCTTTCACGTCTGCCTCCCCACACTTGTTTCCAATGTTTCTCTCTCCATTTTACAAGACACGCTTTCTGAATGCAAGCGGACAGGGGACGTTCCTGCCACTTACAATCATCACATCTTCGGACATGCCAGCTCTGAGACCTCCTGGTTCTTTTCTTTTTCTTTTCCTAAGTTTATTTATTTTATTTAGAGAGAGAGAGCGTGTCCGGGGGGGGAGGGGGGGGGCGGGCAGAGAGAGAGGGAGAGACAGAGAACCCCAAGCAGGCTCTGCACTGTCAGTACAGAGCCCGGTGTAGGGGTTCAAATTCACGAACTGTGGGAT
The DNA here is from genome assembly GCF_027475565.1 of Acinonyx jubatus. NCBI lineage: Eukaryota > Metazoa > Chordata > Mammalia > Carnivora > Felidae > Acinonyx > Acinonyx jubatus. The sequence goes on from NC_069393.1 coordinate 3,348,713, forward strand.
TGTGACCTGAGCCGAAATCAAGAGTCGGACGCTCAACCATCTGAGTCAGCCACCTGGCCCCCTCCTAGCCATTTTCTAAGGCTAGGCTCCATACTCTCAGTTTCACCAGGGAATAGAGCAGGTGACCTGGGTGTGTTTCCAAAGAAATCATAACTCGATTCTTGGAACGGCTTAACTCGCTGTTTCAGCTTCTGTGAACCATGAAGAAGTGGGAAGGTGCCCCCTCTGAAGTGTCCAGGAAGGACCCAGTTAAGCCTTCCTTAACTTAACTTGGTCCTTAAGGACCAAGAGGACACCCTGGGTCCCCTTCAGGACACCTCAGCTCGTCCGCCTGCATCATGTGAGCCTTCCCATCTGTGGTCAAAGGACAGCGAGCAAGCCCCCCATCCCCAACCAGAGCTCGTCCTTATCCCAAGCACACAATTTCCAGAAAATCACTTTCAGGGTGCGTGGGATAAAACCCTCCCTTGGCAGAAAGGAAGCTAATGAAAATCCACGTATCATGCAAATACAACAGAGCAGATAAAAAAAAAAATCGGTTAACAAGATTGCAGGGCAGGAAAGGAGATTCAGCACATCTCTGTGGTGCGCATTGCTTGTCAGGAAAGAAAAATCTAACTCAGGAGAATTAAGAAGCAAAAGGGGAGGGAGAACCTGTGACCTTAGCCCAGAGGCAGTTTCCAGGTCCTGCAGTGTCTTGGAAAGGAGATTTATCGGGTTCACGGCTAAGGAGCTGAGCAGGTGAGGATCCCCAAGTCTGCGGGGCCTCCCGCGGCCAGGTGTGCAGAAGCTTCACCCACAGCTCGGCCTCACGTGATTTGTCAGGTGTTAGCACCTCACGGCCCATGGCACCATTAACAAGTCCCCCAAAGCCACAGGAGGCCCTGGATCTGGGCCCTGCGGCCCTCCCTTTACTGGGTTCAAGGGCACAGCAGCAGGTTTCCTGCTATTTTTCCACAAAACACAGTTTAACGTTTGTTCTTTCGGTGGCAAGCTGGTCACTTAATTGCTGGCTCACGGCCCATCTGGGCCACATCCACGGCTGCAGGTGGCTGCTCGCTGAGTTCCCACCTACCACGTCTCTCCTTCCCCACCTTTCCCTCCAAACAACTGCGCGTCTGCATTTTAGATCAGCTCCCCTGTTCAGAGCCCTCTTAAGACTTACAAAGGAGAAAGTCAGCAAGAGACAACGGATTAGTGAATGAACGAAGCAACGAAGGAGTTAAGAACCCTGGGGCCTGCTTTTGCAGATGGTAACGTTAAGAGTCATCAGATACCTTTAAGAAATCTCAAGCTCCCTGCTCATGTTTCATGGATTCAATTACTGAATTTACCATGATGGCGAAAAGGATGCATTTTTGCCCTGTGAAGGCTCCTTTGATCAAAATTTAACCAAAGGATTAGCCACGCTTGAAAACCTGAGGCATTACAGCGAAAAGAACACTTAACATACCTTACATAAATGAAGTCACTTCCTCCTCCCTGCGTATGAGGAGGTAACCCCGTTTCACAGATAATATTACAGAAGCTGATGCGTTAAGTGACTTGCTCGAGGTCACAGCCTGGTGTGACAGAGGGGATGCGCACCCAGGCAGGGCTGGTTTTAGGACTCTCTCGCGTACAGCAACTCAGGGGTGCTGAGAGTCACGGAAGGTCTGAATTCTGAAAATCAGCTAATGCCTGGTAAAATGAACACACTTACAGATGAGCCAGCCCATCTGTTCTGAACAGAAGGACAGTATCTTGGGAGACACCGCTTTAAGAAAACCTTGAATAAAAAGGGAAAGACTGGAGAAAAAAGGCGACTGGCAGAGAGGCTTCCTTTGACGACGCACCGTTTTCAGGGGTACTTGCTACAAGAATGGGAAGGGGAGCAAGCAAGAATTCGCTGCATAAAAGCTGAGAGGTGGGGGCCGTTTCCAAGGGGGGATAGCTGTCCAGCTTTGCATGGTCCTTCTTGAGTGGGACCAAGAGTGGCATAAATCCTGGAAGGGAACAAACACAAGGCGGGGAGGATTTGCTAAGCTTCTGGGGGCTCTGAGACCGTACGTTCCAAAGACTCTGACGGCCAGCATACGGTACCAGTAAAGGGCACAGTGCAAGGAGCTCTAGCCAGTTAACTGCACGTCGGTCACGCCGTTCACGGATCCTACAGCATCGACCCTCCACCTCTCGGGAAATAACAGAACATTAGTTCCTCTTCTGCAATAGCTGACTGCAAAGCCTCTGAGGCCAAAGGCTCAACAGGCTGACATGTGCACATAGTCCTCCCCAAGTTCCTCCAACGTGGCAACAGGTGGCAGCTGTGACCTCCCCGCTGCGGCGGACGTGAGAAGCCCGGGAGGTTCCCACCGCCAGCCACACGGAACTGTACCACGAGAAGCCACGAGGCCGCGCCTCCCGTGTATCTGGGCAGCTCCTCCCCGCTGAGAGCCGGCCGGGCCTCAATGGGAGCTCTGTCTGCGGAGGCCACGCCGGCCAGGCGGAGAGGTGAGGAGCGGAGTCGATTATGTCCGCTCAGGGAGGAATGCGGGTCTCAGAATAGTCCAATTGTTAGGTGGTCCTCAGTTCACCCGTATGAATTTAATAGTGTCCAACTCCCTATTAATTTTCTTCAGTCACTGTATAAAACCAGAGGGGGGGAAAGAAAAAGGAGCCACCAGGCATGAAATTCAGAGCAAATGCAGCCATGCATGGATCAGCAATGGGGTTCATTTGACATGTAAGGTATACTCCCGCCCACAACTGTCACTGTCACATTAGTGAAACTTAAGTGAATACGTTTGGAAGAGGGTGGCAGACTTCATCAGACACCTTTCCCCAGCCCCCCCCCCGCCCCCCGCCATATGGTTCTATGTTTTCCCTCCTCGTCTTTTATTAACCATTACAATAAAGTACTGCCCTTTAAATGCTGTCCCAGTGGTGTGGACAATAGTTTCTTTCTAGACAGAAAGTTTTGCAAGTTCATGTAAGAGCGACTTGGACAAGGAGGACGCATGCCTTGTGACAGGTACCATTTTAAGCCCTTTACAGGAGATACATTTTTAAGTTTACTTATTTATTTTGAGAGAGGAGGGAGAGCAGGGGAGGGGCAGAGAGAGAGACAGAGACAGAGAATCCCAAGCAGGCTCTCCACAGTCGGCACAGAGCCCAATGTGGGGCTTGAACTCACGAAACTATGGGAACATGAAATCAAGAGTCAGACGCTTAACCGACTGAGCCACCCAGGTGCCCCCAGGAGGTATTTTTATTGTGATCCCATTTTATACATGACTAACTGAGGCACAAAGGAGTTGAAGGACTTGCCTAAAACCGAGTTGGGATGTAAACCCAGGAATCTGGCTTCAGAAAATTCCGGACTCTTCACCATTCATAGTTAGAATGGATGGGCCCTTCTTCCTACAGGCAGGAAGGCTAATTCTCCAGCCACCAAACGGTAGGTTGGTATCCAGACAGGCATACTCCACACATTCTAGAAGAATCTGTTCTTTTTATTTGTTCATTTAGCACATGTATGCACAAATATTATTCTTCAGCGAAAATACTAACGACCAAAATTACCGCTGGAGAAAAAGGTGAGTTTACCTAGAGCTGGTCAGGAGTCGTTAATAAAAACAGTGAGCTTTTCTTAGAGAAGAGAGGTCCTAGAAAGAATTCTCAGAGGTGCTGCAGATCCAACAGAGGAATTCATCCCCCGGTGGTGCCAATGGCACAGCCCGGGGCAGCGCAAAGACACAGGAAGGGGCCTTCAAAACTTAAAGGCTGGCATCTTGGGGCAGAAATGGACCTTGGAGAGGCCAGTCTTGCACTTTATATCATGGTGACGATGAGATTTTTGCTGGAGACCCAATCCACCCAGAGGCAGCTAAAAACTCTTCTCTGGAAAGTTCCAATCTTTTCAAAAAGAAGTCCAATCTGCTCACACTCCAGAAGTCTTGTGAAGCTAAGATGGGAAGGAGAAATCAAAGAAGTTCTCTCTGGCATCTTCCTTTTATAAGAAACAGAGAAGAAACGAAATCACAGGCGAATGACGGAACCATAAACGCCAGGTCTCCTTAAAGCACCAGACAGAAGGGAGACAAGTGGTCAAACTAAGATTAGCTTTTCAATCTATGCAACAAAACCTGCCCTGTAAAACCATTTCAGCTCCTTACAGAGGATTTCTAAAAGATACATATTTCTTTCCTTGGACTTGTTATAGAAAATCCTAAGGGGCAAGAAAAAAGAGTTGGGCATAAAGCTTTTTCTTCAGACAGTTAATTCAGCAGAAATTTGGGAGCCTGAGAAGCTAGGGTTTCCCGAAGGGCACCTCACAACCACCTCGCCTCAATGTGCACATTTCAGGGGAAATTCAAAGGGAATGTCTGTGCATTTCAATAAAGACAGAAGAAAATGTAAATTCCCCTGCTCTTCTAGGTAAGTTTGAGAAACATACTCCTGGCATTCGGCAGGATGCATATAGAAAGGGCTGTGGGAAAGTGACATTTTGTCAATTTCACTCTATTTGAAACACACAGTGGAGTCAGCTGCTCACAGGAATCCTAAATAGCTTAATGAAAGTAACAGGAACCTACAGGTTTCTGATACTTTTAAGAACTGCCTATAAGCTCTTTTTGTTGTTATTTTAAAGATTCCCCTGTTAAATATATCATGAGAATTTAAGACTTGCCTTTTCAAAAAATTTTAAAGCAAACCATTTGGAAGCTGGTTGTGATTTGTGGAAAAGCTGCAGATAGTAGAGTTTTCTCACACCCCCTGCCCAGTCTCTCAGTTGGTAACATCTTACATTTCTTTGGTATGTTCATTCCCTTAAAGCTTGGATATTGATAGTGATATTGATCAGGCCCATCTTTATTCAGATTTCCTTAGTTTTCACCTAATGTCCTTTTTTGCTTCTAGGATCCCATCCGGGACACCCCATTATAGTTATCTGTCATGTCTCTTACAGACTCCTGTAGACCGTGACAGTTTCTAAGACTCCTAGTTTCAGATGCCCTTGGCAGTTCTGAGGAGCAGCGGTTAGGGATTTTGCAGAGAGTCTCTTGGCTAGGATCTGATATGTTTCCTCATCAGACTGAGGTTACGGGTTTGTAGGAAGACCCCAGAAATGCCATTCCCGTCATGTCAAGGTTATACGCTAACCGCATGACCTATCAATGTTGATGCTGACCTTGGTGACCTGGCTCGGGTGGTGCTTTCCAGACTTCTCCACCGCAGCTGTCCCCCCTTCCGTGCCCTATCCCTTGGAAGTGAGTCAGTCCACATTCAAGTGGGGGAGGGGGAGGGGGAGGCTAGGATTCAAATTTTTATAATTTTTCAAACTTTATGATATTAAAACGTACTGTATAAAAATTTACTCTTGTAAGTAAAGATCTGCTTGCTAACACTACTCTATCTGACAGGAGTAATTTTGTAGGTATATACTGCATCTAAGACAGTAAGAAATAGATGTCCCATTATCATTGTGCCTCTATCAAGCTGGTGGGTTTTTCTCTGAAATAAAGCAAATCCAGTCATTAACTCTTCTGCCCGGATCATGGGTGGCAAATACCTGGCATCCCCCCCAAGCAGATAGTGATAATTGATAATGGCTCATAAAATGCTGATACAGCTCTACACATAATAACACAGAAGGATGATCATCCGGAGCAAGTTCCACAGACACAGCAATAGAAGGTTCCATTTACATAAACATATTTGCATCAGAAAAAGCCTACAAGGATAAAGAGGAAACTGTTCATGGTGATTGTCTCTTAGGGACTGACTGGGCTGATTTTACTCCTTTTTCTTTGGCTTCTTGACTATATTTTCCTGTAATGATCGTAAAACACTGATGCGCCGTGGAAGAATTCTAGGCCAAATTCTTGGCAATCTTAGTATTTTCCCCTAAAGTAAGAGGACATGTTTCTGTACCCGTGTAAAACAATGTCCCAATGGCTCCAACACTTGGCTGCTTTCCACTCCAAAGTCTCCAAAGAGACACAGCTTTATCTCTCTGGTTTGAGCTTTCTTCACCTAAAAATGATGCAGGCTGCCTTCTAGAGCTATTCTTGTCTAGAGAAGACAAGTGTGGTCTGAACTAAGGAAGAGAACAGTTTCAGAACTCTTGAGTAACTCTGCTGGTGTGCAATTTCCTAAAAAGGAAAAGACGCACGGTTGGCATGCAGGGACCCACGGCATGTCTTTGCGATATCACAGCTCCACTCCAGCCCTGCTGGGGACAGCCCATGGCTGACCAGCGGCTCCAAGTGCCCAGGAGGTCCAGAAGGACGCGAAGCCAGCCACCGTGCAGCAACAGAAGCTCGAGTATCCAAACAGGCTCGTACAACTAGAATCCCTGTCCAAGGGGCCTTTCCTCGCCACCTGCTTCCCAAATGGAAGACTCACAGAAGATGGAAGTCGTGATTTCACTGGGGCTTCCACGAGGGAAACAGGAGCGTGGCAGGCTGCACCCATTTTTCTTCATGGGCATCACCAGCAACAGTGAGGATCCTTAGGTAGCACTCCCTACTCTTGCTTCAATCCCCGCTCTCCTTTAAAAAGCTGTTCACTCAAGGGGTGTCCGGGCAGCTCAGTTGGTTAAGCGGTTAAGTGTCTGCCTTCAGCTCAGGTCACGAATCTCATGGTTTGCGAGTTCGAGCCCTGCGTCGGGCCCTGTGTTGACAGCTCAGAGCCTGGAGCCTGTTTCAGATTCTCTCTCTCTCTCTCTCTGCCCCTCCCCCGTTCATGCTCAGTCTCCCACCCCCCCCCCAAAAACAAATAAATCATTAAAAATTTTAAATGGCAGGCTTTTCAAGAGCAGGTATCATATCACCAATTCCTAAGGACCTCTTCACCTCATCTAGAAGGAAACACCGTAGGAGAGAACCCACTTTTAAAAAGATAAAAGTTTTAAAAATAAATAAATAAAGCTGTTTCCCTCCAGGCTACAGACGGATTTGCCCGGACAAGCGATGTTGGTCCACAGCTTGCTGCGGGCTAACCACTCCCCTGCGTAAAGCCTTCTGCAGGGCTGTTACCGAGCCCGTCCAGGGACTGTGTGTCACAGGAGCGCCCCTCGGCACAAAGGTCAGCCATCCCACATCACCCACCCAGGAAAGCGTAAGCTGCATCCTTAAGACTCTGTACTTGAAACCTTCCCCAGCGATTGGGGGCCGCTCAATTCTTTTGAAAATGCAATTTCACACAGAGCAAGGGAGAGTGGAGAAAAAGAAAAGGCGGTCCCGGGAAGGCGATCCCTGAACGCCTGCTTCCAAAGAGGAAAACTGAGCGAAGGAGAAAGAGAAAAAAGAAAAGACGCTCCTTCCCTGTGAACACACCCTTCTCTGCGCCAGGCTGCCCGGGGGGCCTCTATCTGCAGGTTCCTGCCACGTGGGGTTTGTCTGCAGGTCTGAGTCTAGAGGCTGACGCCAGGGTGCCAGCCTGCTCCCTGTCTCCAGTCCCGCACCACGGAGGCCACAGCCCACAGACCGTGGCCCGTCTCCAGTCCTTCAAGGCTCTGCAGAGGGACCCGCTGGGGTGCCGGCGGCAGATGCTGTGGTAGCCAATTTCATCCTGAGACACACAGGCCCACAGGGGAAGAGCTAAATCTAGAAGAAAGTAGCAGAGGTCACGGCTGCAGGGCAAGAGCAGCCGGGGCCGGCTCGGTCAACGGCACCTTCCTCAACCCAGAATCCAGGAACACAGGACAAAGCCACCTCAGGGATCACTGCCCCACGCCCTCATTTGCAGAGGTGCTAGATTTCACCTGCCTGGCTCATTCACAGATCCCCGGAGCAGCCCGGAACCAGACCGAGCCCGACGCCCAGGACCCCCAAGGCTTCTGTCTGCGTCCACCTACGACTCACCCATGGCGGGGGGGGGGGGGGGGGGGGGGGGGGGGCCGTCTGCCCTCAAGTTCTCTGGAGCTTATTTTGAATTTCACTTTCAAAGCTAACAAGTTTGCTGATGTTCTTTCCAACGCCCTGGAAAATCCTAAGTAGCAGCTTAGAAAAAAGTGGAAGTACAACCACTCACAGACACTCTTTAAAACTGCCAGGAAGTGACAATGGAGAGTTCAAGGGGAAAAAAAAAAAAAAAACCTACAAAAAGCAGTCCAGAGAACTAACAGAACCAGGACCGAAAACCAGCTCTGGGAACAGACCTAAGGTCATTAATGGTGGTGACCTTGCCTCAGAAAGCATCCACCCCTCATTCCATGTACACGTCTATGTATACTTAATACACAAGTACACATATGCCCCAAGTACACACAGGATGCTGGCCCTCAGTATTTGCATAAATACACAGGTACGCATTCACGGACACATACAGGACTTTCACGTTCTGACGCTTTGGAGGGTGAGCCATAAACTATTTACGAAACTCACCTAAGCCAAAATGACTCACTGCCTGAAGATTTCAGGGCCTCATAATTCTAAGAGGCTATTTTGTTGCTGGCATCGACAGCCATGGCTTCGTCAATGAAAAGAATCTTAATTAGGGAGCCTATTTCTTCCCGGCCTCCCTTTCCAAAAATAACTAGTTCCCACCTGGAGGCCATCTTTGAACAGCATTTTGTAAAGCGCTGTGCCTGGATGAACAGGGTCACGAGGGCCCGGCATTCTTTCACACAGCGCAGACTAAAAAGGAAGCTCAAGTTTCTCTGGGTTCTACCAGAAGCCAGGACTGAGACGGGAGCAGGGAAACACATGTGGGGAGCCAAGGCCCACTGACAGAACTATTCGAGCCCCATTATGTTATCAGTATGAAAACAGAAAGATAACTCAAACATGTGACCAGTGGTAAGGCAAGGGCCTATTGAGCTAAACCGCTTATCCAACATCATGATCATTCTATCACTGACATGATTTCATATCAGGATTCTGGATCATTGGTTAAACCTGAATTCATGCAAAACTGAGGGAAAACCATTATGAATGTAACAACTGCCATCTATCCAGCAAGCAAATTCTTTAAAGCCTGTAGCCCACGGAGAAAAGTATTAAACGACACTCCAGGGACTGACGTGGATGGAGTGACCTCCCGAGGTCTGAGGCACACCCCAACCCACCACCGAAAAGAACCAACTGGCGTCAAAGAGTGCAGGCAAACATTTCTGAAGACAGAAACTGATCCGACATAAACCGATCCGACAACTCTCCACATCCGTGGCAGAACGGTTCATTCACCAAGAAGACAGACGGTGAAGAAGATTCTCCAGACTGGCTGCTGGGTCCACTGAAAACAGAAAAAGACAGCCCTGAAAAGCACACTGTCCAAGGGGTGCCTGGGTGGCCCAATCAGTTACGCATCTGACTCTTGATCTCAGGGTCCTGAGTTCAAGCCTCACTTGGGCTGCGCCCTAGGAGTGAAGCCTACTTTTAAAAAAAGGAGGGAGGAAAGAAAGAAAGGAAGGAAGGAAGGAAGGAAGGAAGGAAGGAAGGAAGGAAGGAAGGAAGGAAGGAAGAAAAACTATGCTATCCTATATAAGAAAGGGGCAAAAGTGGTAAGCTGCACCCAGTAAGAAAGCAGTGAGATGCCCTGAGTGTTTTTATTGAGCCTGCAGCTGCCATATGTATATGGGACCTGTTTCTCTGTAGGTGTCTCAAACCAAGCAGATTTCATGTCCCTGGAATAACTAAGGATACTTATATAACGGCTGAGGACTCAACTATAGGACTTCTGAGGAATGCAGCCCTTGAGCCGGAAAATCTAAACAAAAGTAAATACTATTTCACATAGGATGAAAGAATTTCTAAAATCACAATACCAAAGAATTGTTTGTATCTTAACCTTGAGGGCCACTTACAGAGCTGCGGGAAAACTATCTGTCGTGCTAATTTATACATGCTTTCAGCAAAGATTTGCTTAACACTTCCAATGCACACAACAGAGCAGCAGGAGCTGTGAAGACACAGAAGTGGAAAGACGAAACAGAGGGGGGACCCAAAAAGCACAGAAAAGACTAGAGGGGGAAAACACCCGACAGAATTATCCACCGTAAACAGGAGGAGAGATTATTCAGAGGAAGAAGGGAGGGATAAAGGTTAACCCACGGAAGAGGTCTTAAAAGGGGTAAATCTAGAGGTGCCTGCGTGGCTCAGTTGGTTAGGCATCTGACTCTTGATTTTGGCTCAGGTCATGATCTCAGGGTTTGTGAGTTCAAGCCCCACGTGGGGCTCTGTGCTGTGAGCACAGAGCCTGCTTGGGATTCTCTCTCTCTCTCTCTCTCTCTCTCTCTGTGCCCCTCCCCCACTCACATGTTCTGTTTCTCTCTCTCTCTCTCAAATAAATAAATAAACTTTTTAAAACATGGGGGTGCCTGAGTGGCTCAGTCGGTCAAGTTGTCCAACTCTTGTTCTTGGTTCACGTTACGATCTCACGGTTTGTGAGTCTGAGCCTTGCGTTGGGCTCAGCGCTGACGGGTCAGCACCTGCTTGGGATTCTCTCTCTCTCCCTCTCTCTGCCCCTCCCCTGCCCATGCTCTATCTCTCTCAAAAGAAATAAATAAATAACATTAAAAAAAGGGGTAAATCTAGAGCAGGTCTGACATCTGTGATGCTCACAAATTGGCGAAGGCAGAGAGACAGAGGTGGTCATTCCACACTGGAGATCACCAATCAGCAAAGGCAGGAAGAGGGGTTCCTGAGGAAGGGGTTAGTCTGGAAGCGACGGAGGGTCCAGTGAACCACGGCCTCGGACTCCCCGGTGAAGGGGCTCCGGCCCAAAGCAACATGCAAAAACCAGTCTGGGATACACGCACACACACCCAGGACGCTCCCTTACCTTTCCCATAGAAGAACTTGCGGTAATAATAGGCCCCAAGGTCAATGTGCTCTATGATGTAGCGCTTCACTTTCTCCCGGTGGATGGGCTGGTTCTCCCTCGGCACTTCCAGGACCGACACACCCGCGTTCGTGCAGTGGGAGCTCAGAGAGGCCTCGAAGGAGCAGCCTTCCCCGGAGCTGAACGAAGACGAGCTGGCCCTGGAAAGGGCTATCCTCCTGTCGCCTTCCCCGCCAGTCTCGTTCCGAAAGTAAGGACAGCTCAGGACGAGCTCGTTGCTTTTCCCGTCTCCCTCGTCAGCATCCAGGTTCTCCTTGGAGTTGAGGTCCTCCTTGCTCCCCAGAGGGGACTCGCAGTTGCCGGTCTGGCCCGCCGGCATCTGAGTCTGGGACGCCGCAGAGGCCCCGGTGGTGATGTTTTTCCGCTTCCCCACGTTGGCCCTCGTAGCCATGGCTTCGTTGATATTAAACAAAATGCTCTGGACGTCATAATGTGCAAAACACCGCTGACAATTCCAAGGGCGGACGCCCCGCTCCAGGCGACCATCTTCCGGGTCACACGTGAACTTGAACGTTTCATGTTCACTTTTAACAGTTCGCAGCTTCCGGAAGAGGGACGTCTCCACCGACTCCGACTTTAACCTCCGTTTGAAAGGTTTGTCCCTGTCTCTCCCCATGAGGAGGGCACTGTCCATGTAGTCTAATCCTGAGATGCGGACAAATTCTCCCCTGGATATCTGTGCTGCCGCGTGGAGGCTGGGAGAGACTGCAGGATCGCAGGGGAAACACTCAGGGAACCCAAAAGGGGCCATCGCTTTGTGGTCGTAATTCTCTACTCGGTACCCTCTGAGCATAGCAAAGAAGTTCTCACCAGATAAGCCCTGCCGGTCAATGGAAGACGTGCTCCCGTACTCTCGGTGGAGGGCCGCCCCGGTGTTGGGGTTCACTGCATTTTGGTCTAAGACGTCTTCAGCATCGATGTCACTGATGGTGACATCGCTGTTGCTTCTCTGCCTTATGGGGTGCAGCCCTCTTTGAGGAGAGTGAACAAAGATGTCCCCAATGGTGTACTTCGCCTCCACAAAGTCTAGATCGAGCTTCTCTTCTTGCTGACCGTCGCTCTGGTCGCTTTGCCCGTTGTGCGTGATGGACGTGACGCTTTCGTAACTGGTCTGAGACCGGCTTTCCCACAGCGCCTTGCAGGTCAGCTCCTTGGAGCAGTCTTTCTTGGGAGGCCACTCACACACTCTTGCTCTCACACCCATCTTGGGCACGGCTGGGGTGCCATTAGCCGGACCACCGCTCTCGGTGGAATTCGAGGCATTTAAAGAGGTGGCGGGGCCCATGTTGCCATTAATGGCTTTAAATTTTCGAGCAAAATAATCATCCGACTGCATGATTCTGGGAGGATCCTTGAACTTGGAAGAGGCCCTGCCAAGCTTGTGCTTCTCTTCTTGGGACTGCCTTGGGTCGCTCATGTCTGCCAAGGCAAGAAGCTCCAAGGCTCACTAGCAAGACTGAGGTGAAACTAATTACATTGTCATTTACGATGCGACCGTAAACGCAGATACAAAGGCTTCCTCTACAGCTGTACTTTCTCCTTTTAACCGAAAGCAAACAACATCCTCAGAGTATGGTTTTTCCAAAACCAGCTTGCTTCTCAGATATTGAACTAATTTTGTATGCCTCTGTCCTTTTCAGGAGCATTCCTTAAGACATCTGGCCTGGAGTATTTCCTTCACCTGAATTAAAACACAGAAAACAGCCATTAGCAATTTTTGTCGCTCAAGTTCAATGCGTCCTACATAGGGTTTCTTATCGGTCCTTCTCTCCAATTTCTGCCCATCCCCAGTTCCCCCAAACGGTCATGAAGTTTCAAGTCTCTGTTGCTCATACTGCTCCTTCTCTCTGGAACATTCTGCCTTCTCGCACTACTTGGCTGGCTGGCACTTATATGCAGAATCGAGCAGTACCCTTTCCGAGAAACTTTGCCTCAGCCCACATCTGCCAAAGGGTGCTTCCTTTGTGTTCCCACAGCACCCGTGTCTACACTAATGGGAACAGATCTCTTTATACTCCTACTGGCTGGTGTATCGACCAGTCTCCTCCACCAGCTAACTTCAAGCTCCTCTCAGCCAGGAACATGCCCTTCATCTCTGTAACCAACATTATCTGTTAATGTGGCCTGGCTTAAACATTTCCATTAGTTACAAAGAGTAACACAATGGCCACGTAATTTTTTGAGTATCATTATACTTCCTTTCAAAACATGTAAACTCAAAATGTCCAGCAGCACAAGGATCAATACCAGGCGTTCTCAGTGTATTTTTAGAATGCGGTCTTGCAATCAAATAAGAACCCGCCGAGATTCCTGGTGAAGTGGGAGGGAGCCTTTAAGAACTGGCTATCCAGGGGCGCCTGGGTGGCTCAGTTGGTTGAGCGTCCAACTTCCACTCAGGTCATGATCTCGCGGTCTGTGAGCTCGAGCCCCGCGTCAGGCTCCATGCTGACAGCTTGGAGCCCGGAGCCTGCTTCGGATTCTGTGTCTCCCTCTCTCTCTGCCCCTCCCCTGTTCATGCTCTGTCTCTCTCTGTCTCAAAAATCAATAAAAAACATTAAAAAAAAAAAAAGAACTATCTGAACGAATGTCTCTTTTTTTTTTAATGTTTATTTATTTTTGAGAGAGACAAAACATGAGCGCGGGGGGGGGGGGGGGGGCGGGCAGCGAGAGAGGGAGACACAGATCCAAAGCAGACTCCAAGCTCTGAGCTGTCAGCACAGGGCCCGAAGCGGGGCTCAAACACACAGCCATGCGATTAAGACCCCGAGCCGAGGTCGGCCACTTAGCCAACTGAGCCACCTGGGCATCCCACGAGTGTTAACTTTCTAGTTTATTATGCCACTGGCAATCTGATAAATGTGCAGGGTAAAATAAAATCACAGAGATACAACATACCTTTGTGCACCTTTGTGGTTAAGAGAAACTTGACTTTTTTTTTTAAGTTTATTCATTTATTTTTGAGAGAGAGTGTGAGCATAAGCAGGGAGGGGCAGAGGCAGACAGGAGACACAGAATCCAAAGCAAGCTCCAGGCTCCGAGCTGTTAGCGCAGAGACTGACACGGGGCTCGGACCCACAAACTGTGAGATCAGGACCTGAGTCGAAGTCAGATGCTCAACCGACTGAGCCAACCAGGTGCCTTGACACTTGAATTTTAATCAACTTTTATTTTTAATTACAAACCACCGTTTCAATGTATTCCATCTCTATTTAGACAAAGATATCGTCCAGGTATCATTATGTCCCCAACGGATGGAAGCCTTCCTTGTTGGCATAAGAATGTATGAATGGCTCTAATTCTTCTGAGAATAATGATGGTGATGAAGGTATAATATTGCTGATTTCCCTCAGTCCTCATCAAAGCACGAAAAAAAAACGCAAATATTTGTTAGAAAATATTAAAATTCCAAACAGCTGAGCAGTATTAGAACTCTCTCCAATGGGTTCTTTTTTCTTAAGTAATCTCTACACCAAAGTGGAGCTTGAACTCGCCACCCTGAGATCAAGGGTCACATGCTCCACCGACAGAACCAGCCAGGTGCCCCTCCGATGGGTTCTTAGTGGCTTTGAGATGAACATGTGGTAGTCTTTTGGAATACCTGATATTTTCTTATCATGGCAACTTGCCTTCCCCTCATTGGGGGAAAAAAAATGGGACCAGGAATGATAAGATGCTGTCTATTCACAGGGCAACTTCATAACTGAGGAAACAGAATGATGTTTTAGGCTGTGGTAAACAAAGGGAGAGCGAACAATCAGATGCTTCGGTGAACCAAACAGACTGGTGTCTGTCCGTGGTTCTCAGAAAGAGAAGAGACAGGCCTGCATCTTCTCTATTTCACTTGGAATTATTGTGTTTAAAAGGATCACGGGCGATTCTGAATGACAGTTATTTCCTGTACAATTTAGGCTATTACAGAATGCTTTCCTGGAAACTGAAAAAAATGACAACTGAGATATGAAAGAAAACAACTTGTTGCCTACAGTCTCGCTGCTGAAATGGTATTTGATTTACTAGACCGGCTTCTACAGGATCTCTAAATTCTATTGACGATTCTGCTGCTTATAGAACCCAATGAATTTGAAGGCTTTCAAATGATTTCTAATGGCTGGTACAGAGATATGTGAATTCTCAACAGACATTCATATGACACTCATTTGCAAGTATATACTATTAATTACATACTAATTAATTGTGTATAAAGAAGGAAGAACCATGCCCACCGAAACCACCACACTGTACTTTGAAAAAATATAATCAGCAGCTAAGCACCATCACCTTAAAATATTAGAACAAAATGCCCTCAAAGAAACCAGGAAAGAAGGAATGAATAAAGATAAAAGCTGAAATTAATGGAATGAGGGAAAAACAAGGTAGAAAAGGGACAAATCCAAACGGTAGTTTTTTTTTTAAAGAGAAAGAAAACAGATCTACTCCTTCCAAAGCCTGAAAAAGGCAAAGAGAGAAAGAACAATATTATACAAGTCTGGACATGGGAAAGGAAACGTGACCACATATACAGGAGATTAAAATAAATATTAAGCATAAGAAGAATTATACCACAAGCAACTGTAAAGCAACAACTTTGAACACAGAGGAAACTAATGATTTCCTGGCAAACCACAAATTCCCCAAACTGATCCGAGAATGGAAAATGTAAAGGCTGATTCTTGCTGAAGACAACAGAAACGTAACCAATCGCTACATAAAAATACAACCAGTGTACCCATGAGATGCAAGGAGCCATCTTAACCATTTTAAAACTCCTTTATCCTCCCATTTATGAGACCAAACGCTATTTAAAAAATTTAGGAAGTGTCCCAGTCTTTCTTTTCCATGTCATGGCATGTGCTGAAAATACCAATATTCACACAGCACATGGCAGTCAAAGCAGGAAGCACTCAAGATTTGGGCGCAGGTAGGACTCTGGCCCAAGCCCACCACGCCTCAAGCTGAACAAACCAGCACCTCCCCATACAGGGAACCCACTCCCCACACTTCTGGGGGCAGCCCTGGGGTTAAGCCATCTGCAGGGAGATTTGTGAGACACAGAAACCTAGCAAGGACAACACATTCACTGAATAATTACTTCCAGAAAAACAGACCATAAAATAGTCAGCGGTCTATTCTGAGCATTTATACCCTTTTACATTTCTAAATGTATCCTTGTTTGTAACAGGATTTAAAGATACAAAATCTTTATCCCGTAGATCTCCCATAGAAATGGAAGACAATACACTGTAAAAAATTAGATTATTTTTACTTTGTATTATTTAAAATTTTTTTAATGTTTATTGTTTTAGAGAGAGAGAGAGAGAGACAGAGTGCAGGTGGGGAAGGCACAGAGAGAGTGGGAGACACAGAATCCGAAGCAGGCTCCAGGCTCTGAGCTGTCAGCACAGAGCCTGATGCGGGTTTCAAACCCACAAGCTGTGAGATCGTGTCCTAAGCCAAAGCCAGATGCTCAACAAACTGAGCCACCCAGGTACCCCAAGATTATTTTTAAACATAAGAGATAAAAACAATTAAAGACAGATGAATTTGTGTTGAATTTTAGTATTACGCTGGTCAGAAAGCAAAAAAGAACAGCAAACTGAGAGCACACAAAACTCTTCCCCAGAGAAATCTTCTGAGACCATTGCTTCAGTTACGGTTTTTAAATTTTTGATGTGTGATAACATTAGCCGTAGCAGACAGCTAGTGGCTCCTCCTGGCTAGGATCTATTATTCCCTTTCCTTCTCCTGAATCCCGCTGGGGAACCTTACCTCTAAAATCAGTTTATCCTGGGGGGCCTAACTCCACCCCTGACATGTGACACAGATCTGACCAATGAAAGTGCTGCATTCTCCTGCCTTCAGGGATTGGTCCAGGGATGAGCCAATGACAGCCCTGCCCTGCCCGGAAGAGTGAGTGACCCCCCCCCCCCGCCCAGCATGGGGCTAGGATTCTTGGCAGGGCTCAGGGGGTGTAACATACACACGGAGCTGCGGGGCTCACTAGCTGGTGTGACCGCGCTGAGGCTGAGCCTCAGGAGGGAAAGAAGGAATCCTAAGGACAGAGGTCTTGACTCCCAACTAGACCTGGCACCAGGTCTAGTGGGGTTTTTTTGTCTGTTTTGTTTTTTGTTTGTTTATTCCGTTTGAGTTAGGTCTTTGTGTAGTCCAGATCAACTTTAAAGGTTCTAAGAGACCATATTTATACTCAGTGAAAGACGGAAGACAGCAAATTCAATAACCAAAATACTTTGTACTGTGTTGCACATCGCCTGGTCCATGAAGAAATGAATTGAAAGTGTAGTTCTGGCACTTGGATCCAGAATCAAGACGGGCTCCTCTTGGGCAAGATCCTGCTCTCATGTAAATATACACCCTTCAACGCATGTCACGTGCGCCGCTAACAACCCAAAGTGTTCAAAGCCAAAAAATTCCTGACGTGGTAGCTGATTACTAAAGTTGAAGCGGGGCTACGGCAGCTCCCCTCCTGGCCCCTCATCCTTCCAGCCACATTTTCCAGCTTGCCGTAGCTCCCCAAAGTCAACCTACGGACAGAATCCTAGACAGCGCCTTCCTTTTACAAGGACTACTAAATAGAGGACTAAACACAAAGTATGATACACAGCACCTCCTTTTAAAAAGTATTCCCAGGCGAATTATTTTTACTACCGCGGTAAAAGTAAGACCCCTCAGATCACAGGACTTGTTTGCAAGTGAGATAAGCTAGAAATATTAACATCATGCAATTAAAACCGGTATTACAGCACATGGGGAAGAATTAAAATCAAGGTCTTTGCAAAGCAGATATTAACAAGGAACGGTACAGGCTCTACACAGGGAGAAATGCAAAAAGCAACAACAATGGAGGGGATGAAACTCTAAGGTGTGAGCTGGAATGACCTCTGGAATCATCCAGAACCTAGCGGGGAGGCTCTGGCTGGGAGGGAGACACAGACATGCACGCGTGTGCACACGCGCACACACACACAACAGCCCTACACCAGTGAATCGTGTTCGCCCTGCAGGGTCGTGGATGACGAGCTGGGCGTCTGGAGCAGCATGTCTGGCACAGAAGGCCCTTCTGTCATCTTTCATTATCTTTACGTTGTTTGCAAGTTCTAACTTTCCGCCTTTGCCTGTTAGCCTGCAGCATTAAGCTAAGTTTTTGAAAGACCGAAATTTGCACTCTTAGTGGCACGTACGTGAATGTAACGGAAGTCCTGCAGACATCTGTCCCCAGATTTATTCTTTGTACTGACCAAGTATCTGTATAGCCTCTGTGCTCACACCCACTGTGAATCTCAAGTGCAAGGTGGCGTGCCCGACTGGTGTTGCTGGACACCACAATGGCAGAAGAGACAGGAAAAGGATGGCATCTCAGAGAAGAGCCTGCAGAAATCAGGGGACTGTGATCGGCCCCCACACAAGGCACAGAGCTCACAATAATTACAGGTGCGCATCACTACCGAAGAAAATACAATCCCCCAAGCACAGAACTGTGTTTAAACGAAGTCCTTTCGGGTTTCCAGTGAGTCTGGGAGGCTGATATGAAAAGTCTGGGACTATTATCCAGCTCAGTCCTGTTCCCCACCCCACCCCTCTGCCCCGTTTCCTCCCCCATCTGCACAGCTGCCGTGGGAAAGACCTTGATCTCTTCACGCTTCCAGCCCCAACCTCTCGGCAAATACCGCAGTTTCTTACTTCTCAGGGGAAAAATAAAGCCAATATAAATAGTTCACTGGACTTTTGTCATCACTTAACGGACCTGCCGACTCCTGAACCTGTCCCTCCGTGTGAGCCCCTGGCGCACAATCATTTAAGACTTACCAGCTTTCTTAAGATAAAAATCCAAACTGTGCCTGACAAGTCTCTTCCTGATCTGTCCTGCTCAGCCCGCAGCCTCATTGTCTCGGGGTCCTCCCTCCTTGTCCTCTGTGCTGTGGCCCAGACATGCTGAGTGCCTTTCCAGCCTTCAACCTGTCCACCCCTGCGTCTGAGCTGTCTCTGGAAACGGAGCGTCGGCTGCCTGGGCTGAGCTGACAGCCTCATCACTCTCATCCCTGACTGGGTGTCTCTGCGACACGCTCCCTTGGTGTCCTCTCTTTCCCAGACACCCTCCCCACCCCCCCCTTGCTTCAACCTCCTCACCTCAAGGCCCTAGGGCTGGGTCTGTTCCATTCACCACTTAACCTGCCGCGCCGGGCACGGTTTCTAGCGTGTGGCAGCTATTCAATAAATATTATTAAATAAATGAATAAATTACTAAAGTCCTGTGTTAGACAGTAACCTTTTATGAGATAAAGCGTTTAGCACTTAAATGGAGAGTTCTTACGCTTACAGAATATACCGCAATCATGAAAGTTTAATAATTTTGCAGAAACATTTATGACAGAAACTCAGATAAATATGGAGAGCTGTTAGCTCCTTGCAGGCCGCTGTTTTTGCCAAGGCAGGCCCAGATCCTTCCCAGAACAGGTTACCTTGAACATAAGAGTCAACAGCTAGTCTGCTCTGGAAAGAGCTTCCCGCCACCCACCACTGTACTGGCCACACAAGGTGGGTATAGACAATGTCTTCGAACGGTATGGAAGGAAATCATGCCATAATAAAGCCATATGAACCTAACAGCCCCCACGTCACTTTTACTACACAGTGGTGCGTCTGCTCCTGTCCGGTCCTAGAATGACTGGGTCATTCTAACAGATGGTAAAAAACTGATATGAGAGTTAAAAAAAAATTTTTTTTAACGTTTATTCATCTTTGAGAGACAGAGACAGAGCATGAGCGGGGAAGGGGCAGAGAGAGGGAGACACAGAATCCGAAGCAGGCTCCAGGCTCCGAGCTGTCAGCACAGAGCCCAACACGGGGCTTGAACTCACGAGCTGCGAGATGATGACCTGAGCTGAAGTCAGACGCTCAACCGACTGAGCCACCCAGGTGCCCCTGGCATGAGAGTTTTAAACTGGCAAGTGCAGAGTTCTCAAACAAAAAAGGCCATGGTATTTTTTCCATGAAAGACAGAAGTGCTGTTTCATCAGATATTAGGAAGGCGGAAAATAAAACAGACCTCCCCTCTATGGGCATATTACGGGCATCACCATTGTCATTTGCCCCCTCTTGCCTTAGCAAATGAAGACAGTACTTAAGAGTATCTTCAAACATGCTACTTTGCTTACTCCATGGCAAAATGAACTCACATTGCCAACCTGGTATGGCTACAAAAAACCGAACATCAAAAAAAAAAAAAATGGAAGTCATCTAGTTCCCTCTTTAGGCCATAATGGAGAGAATGGACTAATAATCTGCACTGAGGTCTGCTGAGCTGCATGGATGCCCATCTCTCCAGGTAACCCCCTAAACCTGGACAACTGACCACGTGCCAAGACCGGAGACGGTACAGAGCCCATCTCTGAACGATCCCTAAGTAAAATTTCTACATTTTTCTTCCTTTCTTTGAGCTGAGCTCTGATGTCAAGGGCACTGCCCCTCCCTCACCGTTTCCAACGATCCCTACATTTCATCAACGTCTACGGCTCTTGTTCCCCACTAAAAATGGGAAGTTGTCAGCCGCACTCTGTGGGCAATTTAAAAAGAAATCCACGTGCGAACCGGTGTGACCTCACGGGCGGGAGGGTGGCCTCCGGTGAGGACGGGGCTAGCTGGGCAAGGCAGCAACCCACAACTTAAGGAGAAACTGAAGGAATTTACAGCTTGAAGGCATAATCTGTTCTCATGCTAATGGTCTTGGCAATAATTTGTAAAGGATAGAACAGAGAAATGGAGAAAATGTGATATTTAAGCATAATTGTCTTTAGATAGGATGTTTTTCAAAGTTTTCCATGAGACATCAGTGAGTCTTTAAGACCAATATTACAGTTATAATTGAGCCACTTATCAGGATTGCAGCTGTAGCAAATGGATTGAAAACCACAAAACACACAAATTATGAGCCTCATTCAAGGAAAAAAATGGTTAAAATTATATGGCAGACTTATAATAAAAGTCTAACTACTGTAAAAAATGCCTATTTTTCATACTCGTATTCCATCAGCTCTAATACGAACATGTATAATTGGGCAGGGACTAAATGGAGGGACACACTGTCCCCACTTGTACCCTCCCTGTGACCAGGATGGCAGGACAGGAGCTGAGGCGTGCTCGCACTAAGGTCTGAAACGCGTTTGCCATAAAATCGCCAAGTTCAGGTACCTTCAGCCTGGTATTGAGTGAAGCTATGGCTATACAGCTATGAAACAATCCATGAACTCAAATGCCTATCAGAGCAGACCCCTAAACTCCAGGAAATGAGACAATGTGATAAATGGGCTGTTATTAATAATGCTCATAAATGGATATCCGAAGTTCAGTCATCAGACTTTTGACTGCCAAGATTTTGGTAGATCGGGACATGAAAATTAGTTCTTAGGTATTTTTCTTGAACTAAACAATGGGGTGGAACCACAGATAAATATTCTGGGCCATGAAAACTTTACAAAGAGCAAAAGTCTCTCTCCTCTTTGGGGTTTTATGACAAAGGGGTAACCTAAGATTTGTGAGGAGCATAAAATCTTCTCCTGGTCTAATGCTCACATAGGTGCTAGACAATTTTTTGAAGTATTCTGTGCTGTTATTTAGAAAAACTCTCACATGATGTGCTCAGAAAAGCTGATCCCCTTGGTGTAGTTAAGGAGTTTTTCATCAGAGTAAAACAGAGACCCCAGTTAAAAGCCTAAAGGATTCAGTTTCCACTACAACCCTATGTCCTGATTATAATCCATGGTGAGTAAAAGGGACAAATGAAAGGTTTCTGCTCTCATGTAACTTTTTTTCCCTTCCTTTCATTTATTTGTTTATTTATCCCAAGCAGGCTCCATGCTGTCACTGCACAGCCCAACTTGGGGCCTGAACTCACAAAACCGTGAGATCATGACCTGAGCTGAAATTAAGAGTCAGACACTCAGGGCACCTGGGTGGCCCAGTCGCTTACACGTCCGACTTCGGCTCAGGGCATGATCTCACGGTCTGTGAGTTCAAGCCCCGCCTTGGGCTCTGTGCTGACAGCCCGGAGCTTGGAGTCTGCTTCAGATTCTGTGTCCCCCTCCTCTCTCTGCCCCTCCTCCACTCATGCTCTGTCTCACTCTGTCACTCAAAAATAAATAAATGTGCCAAAAAAATTAAAAAAAAAAAAAAAAGAGTCAGACGCTCAACTGCGCCACCCGGGTGCCCCTTGTGTGGCTTTCTAAGTGAAGAGGCCGGGCACTCCATCAGAGTAGGGTCCTGATCCACTTGTTCATGCTTGTACCCCCGGCCTCTAGAGTTGGCACTCACAATGAACTCACATCCATCCATCTACATTGAAATGGCCGTGAACCAAAGTCCCCAAAGTACTGAGTCGACGTATCATCGCGACACATTCATGGAACACCGTGATTCTTGCTTCTCTCTCTTTTTGGTTTCCTCTCTGGATCCTCCACTGGCCTTCCTTAAATGGTGACAATCCTCAGAGTTTATACAGTACACACCCAACCCGAGGCCTGTCTGCAACCTTCCGGATGTTTCCCAATCCGTGCACACCTTGCCGTCTCAACTGCCCCTGCCACAGGTCGAACTGCTCTCTTCTTTTTCCCTGGTTAGCATAAAATCCTTCAACAGTCTCCCATTTTCATCACAGTAAGGCCTGACTGCCTTAAGGTAAGACAGGTCACGTAGGATCGGGTCCGCCAGGAGCTGCCCAGCCCCATCTTCAGCGGCTGGAGCTCCACACGCCATGTCTGCCCTGCATTTTCTCACACAAAGGGCTCTGCGCAGGCTTCCTCCCCCACCCACAGACTGTCGAGACTCTCCTTCCCTCTACCTTGCTACCATAGTCCTTACAACACATTGCACCACTCCATGGACACGACCTACGTACTTGTCACTAACCTCCCCTCGGCTCTCAGCACCGGGCACTCGGCAAATACCCAGGATCTACCGCGTGCGACCTGAGATCATGGCAAAGTGACACCTTCTCCCCGAGCCTCAGTTTCCCACCTGTAAAATGGGAAGGATTTTTACCTATTTCAAAGGATTATTCGAAAGATTCAATGAAATGTAGACGCACAGTGCTTATCCCGTGTATCCTGCATGGAAAGTTCTAGAATTATTAGCCCACAAAACTGATGTGCATATGAATAAATATTTATTAACTGATGGACTTAAACTGAGCAATTAAAATGAGTAAGATACATAACTATCCCCCAGGAACACAGCGTTGTTTACAAAACGTAATGTGGTATCTGCTGATTTATGTGCACTCCACAACAGGGACACAAAGCAGTAACTGACCTGCGGTAGTTAAGCTGATTCTCCCAGAGGCAAACAGAAGCTTCTAGAAAGTGAAGAAAATGCCCAAAACAATCTCCGGTCAGGTGCTGCCCTCTTTCCAGCTAGAACTTCCATTTGAAATTATTTAAGGGAACGCTATTAAATTATAATGAGATTATTTGGCACTTTTTAACTTTCGGGGTGTCAATAAAAACCAGGAATCAATTCTTGGTAGTAAGCTTTTCCGCTATCCAGTCAGCCAGCTAATGTCAAAGGAGAAAAAACAAAGAGCTATTTTGTTAAATGGAACATTTTGATCATGGAATTTTTTTCCAAGGAGACACGAGAACAGCTGTGGGTATTGACTGTTTTCCATTAAATCTTTTAAATCAGAAAGAGATAAAAAGAGATAGCCCTGTACCTCCTTCCCTCAGGAGGTTATTAGTTAATACATTTTTTCAGCGATGTGGCCCCTGAATTACAGATGACACAGTAGGAAATCAGACGTTCCGATTAATAATTTAAGCTGAGGCATTTCTGCCATAGGAAAACACAACAAAAGAAAAACAGAATTTCAACCTAGTGCCAACCGATTTAGACTGTTCTTCTGTTATTCTCACTTAAAAAAAAATCACAGAAAATAATCTATTCTATTCTTTAAATAAAGGTTTAGGGACACTGGGGTCGCAAAGAAGGGAACAGGAACATTTGATAAGAAAAACCTGGTAGGCTAGAGCCTTCAGAAAAGACTATTTGCGAGCTGTCCTGTTGTGTTTCTCACACAGAACCAATCCACTCCCTCCGTTATTTTCCACTGAATCCATAGTGAAAACTCTTGCAGAGCAAAGGTCTGTCTGCCTCACCTTGCTCCCCAAAACTCCAATCAATCAATACTATTGAAAACTGAACTGAACACACAAAGTGTCTACCCTCAATGCGTTCTCTGTAAAAAGGCAACAAGTAAACCACAAAGCCATCAAACCTGAAGATGCTTCCTTTCGACGGAGCATGAAGGGTATGGAAAAGAAAACCCCACCAACCCATACAACAGTCTAGTATTTTATTTTTCAGGAATAGCCATGTTTAAGGAACACACAACAAACACCATTCACTCATCACACGCTCACAGCTACCTTCCCATCCTTCTCAAGTTTATTTGAATTACAGGATACAGAGTTTCGCTGAACAGCTTCACGAGGTTTATTATCTGATACAAAAAAGCCTTTGTTACTCCAGTAAATAAACGCATTCAGTTCTACTCGGCACCGTACTGGATGCTGGGGGACTGCAGATGACTGACAGAGCGTCCTAATCCTCAAGAAGCTGAGCGGGGCACAATACGCACATGCATAATAAGTAACAGAAGAAATGAGTTAAAAGGATAGGGCAGCCCTTCTGACTAGCGTGTTATCCAAGTTATCCACATGCATGGGCATCCACAATGCCCTCCATGCTGGTGCGGGTCTGGGGAGCGGATGTCCTCATGTGCTGCGGACGGCACCTCC
The DNA here is from genome assembly GCF_027475565.1 of Acinonyx jubatus. NCBI lineage: Eukaryota > Metazoa > Chordata > Mammalia > Carnivora > Felidae > Acinonyx > Acinonyx jubatus. Next base: position 3,373,342 of record NC_069393.1, read on the forward strand.
CCCCGAATGCCAATAAACACAGTCGTTTGACTCCGTATTTCCACATCTGAAAAATCTACCCAAGAAATGAGAGCTGTGGGGGAACACTTAGATAGCAAGACATGCACTCTTTCTATCTACAAGAGTGAAAAACGTGGAACAGTCGTTAACAGCCGGTGGCGAGGGGTTAACTATGCCTCATATGGTAAATATCATACAACGGAATATGGTACGCAGCCCAAAAAGGTTCTCTGAACATGTGTCGTGTTGGAATTGACAACACAGGTTTATGTGAAAGGATCCAAAAATAAAACCTGATGTTTAAACCATATACGTAAAGTACTGCAAAGCGGGGCACAGGGTGGCTCAGCCGGTTAAGCATCCGACTCGATTTTGGCTCAGGTCATGATCTCCCTCCAGGTTCATGGGCTTGAGCCCCACGTTGGGCTCTGTGCTAACAGTGTGGAGCCTGCTTGGGATTCTCTCTCTCCCTCTCTCTCTCTCTCTCTCTGCTTCCCCCACTCTCTTCTCCCTCTCAAAATAAATAAACTTAAAAAAAAAAAAAAAAGCACTGTGAAGAAACAACCCTGCCTTATGACAGTGGCTACCTATTACAGATAGGCTTTATGCAAGCTTTTATAGCCTTCTTCTTTGTATTTTTCTAAAGCGTCCAAATGAAATAACTATGTATGAGAAACATGTAAATCCACATACTTATAAACTTTAAATTCAATAAACAGGAAAATATTTTTTAAAACGCCTGTAGGGGCACCTGGGTGGCTCAGTCGGTGAAGCGTCTGACTCCCGGTTTCAGCTCAGGTCACGATCTCATGGCTTCGTGGGTTCGAGCCCCACGCCGGGCTCTGCACTGATGGCATGGAGCCCGCTTAGGACTCTCTCTCTCTCTCTCTCTCCCTGTCTGCTCCTCCCCCACTTACGCTGTCTCCGTCTCTCTTACAGTAAATAAACGTAAAAAAATACGTAAGTAAAATGCCTATAAAACCGACGCGTGCTACGTTACACAGAGCACATTACTCGTTTTTGTACAATGAGATGGCCATTATCTTCCTCCTCTTGATCTAAGTCCCAAGATACCTAAGATGGTAAGTTACACGGAGGCAGGTATTCGTGTTAGATAAGCATTACCTATTGCTGATTGACTTGGCTTACACGGTTTTCTTTTATAGCACGTATTCGCAAAAATATCGCCTTTATTCCCACGCACTGGAACACCACTTTGGTTAGAACAGTGATACCCTTGCACTGGCGTGTATTTTCAGATGCCCCACGCCCGGTGTGAGCCTGGGTGCCCTGCAGGGCAGTGGTGCGCGGAGAGCTCGGAATGAAGGCTGCGTCTCCCTCTGCGGACGTGATTTACTGTGGGCCCTTCAGCCACCCACGCGCCCACGGACACTCAGTTTCATCAGGGATTACGTCTGCACAGGGCACAGCAGAGGGGTCTCGCGGGACCGAATGAGAAAGCATGCGTCAGCAGCGTTCTGAGGACTCTTAACAGCACACAAATGCAAACTAGGAGTATTATTCCCACCTGATAAACAAGCAGGAGGAGGCGCGAATGGGTTAAGTGGTTTGTTCCTAACCGTCTCTAGCGTCCTTCGCTACGGATCCTGCCACCTCGCCGAGGAGCGACCCTTGTTCCCACTTAGGACGGAGGATCGGAAGCCTAGCGTGCGAGGTGAAGCAGGAAGCGAAGCGGAGAAAACTGCTGGCAAAACTCCGAGCGAGCGAGCATTACCGGATACGATCGCTGTAAGGGGTTTCCCGTTTCCCTGAGCTCCGGACTCGGTGCACCCGCTTGTAACCCTCGAGAAGAGTCCACAGCGCCTCTGCTCCCTGGAGCGCCCATAAGGGAGAGCCAGTTAAAGTGGACTTCGCTGCAGAGGAACAGCCCTGCCCTCCCCCCGCCCACCCGCGAGGCTTGTCCCTGCACTCGCCATCCTCACCGGGGACCCCGGCGTCACCTGCATGCAAAATCCTCACTGGCGTGCTGCGCAGAAGTGTGCATTTCGTATGGGATTCCAAGACCCAGTGTCTGGAGTTCTTCCAATTCCCGGGTCTATGTGTAGGCACCTGCACCGTGCCCTGCTCCGAGCTGACGACCCAAACGTTGGACTAATGGTTCAAAGGGGGACACGGCCAGCCGGTCACCCACCGGACACCGCAGTCCCATCTCCTCGCGGCGCCTTCGAGGGAGAGAAGCTGCTTTACAGCCCGCAGCTGAGGCCGTGGCTGCGACCCGCCAGCGGGAGCATGCGGCACACCAGTGCCTGGCTGGGAGCACGGTGACGTCCCAGGAGCCCCCACGCTGGCTGCCTGCTCGATTCTGCTGCAGGGCCTGCTTCTCAGGGCTGGCAGGCAGAGGGAGGCTCAGGGAGGCTCAGGAAGGCGGGGACCGTCACTGACACAAAGCAACCTCGCTTCCCAGAAGGCTGGGCCGCCAATAAAGCAGTGATCTAACGGGAGAAGACAATGTCCTAAACGCTTGATGTAATAGCTACTGCTGTGCGCAGTCCAAATTCTGCATTCCTGTCCACCGGTAAACCCGTCCTAAGGAGAAACAGGAGACATGTGGCACAGTTACTGAGTAGGTCAGCCGGACAGAGAAGAGAGACACAGGAGGGCTTCATTCATGCTTTTCACCATCTGATTTTTACCCCGAGTCGTCCTCGCGCTGGCAGCTAGGAGGAAGGCGAGCTCATTCAGGACTCGGGAACACAAAATTTCCCGAAACCTCAAATTCAGGAGTCATGTTTGGAATGAATCCTTAAGGAACTTTCTTCCCATGATGTCCTCCTTTAAATAAGGCATTCCCTTCCAGGGGGACCCATTTTCATCTCAGGAGACACAGGGAATGAAGGCCAGTGCCCTGAAGTGGAAATCCTTCCTCAACATACCAGACTTGGAATTTTTAAAGTATGAAGCGAGGGGCGCCTGCATGGCTCGGTCGGTTGAACGTCTGACTCTTGCTTTTTGCTCAGGTCGGGAACCCAGCGTCGTGGGATCGAGCTCCACGTCGGGCTCTGCACTGAGCAGGGAGCCTTCGTGGGATTCTTTCTCTCTTCCTCTGTCCCTCTACCCCGCTCGCTGTCTCTCTCTCAAATGAGAAAAATAAGTAGGGACCAAATGCTACGTAAGAAAGAAAAGTTAAACCACTCTGAATTACACGTGCATACTACTTAATCTGGGTTGGTTATTTATATTTTTTTTAAAGTGCCTATCTCCAAAGATCTTGACTGAAAGCAAAAAACTGAAAGAATGACCACCTAGTATGCTATCAAGATTTTATTAAAATAACACCAAAAACCCTGTTTCCTTTTATAAACTTATGTTCATGGGAAATCACTACTTTCTTCGAATTTCTAGGTTAATGAATAAGAGACACAGAAACCACAATCATGAGGACCAGTCCTGAGATGCACACAGAATATCAAACAAGGAAAAAAAGTACAAGCAAGTAAATCATCTATATTACCATAAGCTTCATAAAAATCCTAGCTGGACCCAAAGAATTTGTTTGACTAGTAATTTGCTCTTTATCATAAAATGTTAATACAGGAGCATTCCGTTTATTTAGGGATTTGCCATTTTCAAAACTCTCTTCTGTCCACTCGATCCCAGGAAAACCTCTGAGAGACCAGAGAGAGATGTGTCTCCCCAGGTAACAGATAAGGAAGAAAATCGTTGGGCAATTAAATAAGTGACTTGCCTATAATCAAATGACAGCAAATCGAGAGACTCGGAACCAGGATCCAGGCTGCTTCATTCTTTCCACTCTAACTGCTAACTTGTCAAATGTGCATATGGCCTCTAAACCTCAGGAATAAGAATCAAAACAAAATTCCGGAGTTTGCCCCAAAGAAGCCAACCTAATCTCTCTGCCCCTCCCCCCCCCCTCTCTCTCTCTCTCTCTCAAAAATAAATACATGAAAAAAAAAAAAGAAGCGACAAAATCGAATGCATTCAAAGCCATCTTCTAGCACTCTTTCCTCCCCAACTCACTCATTTACCTTGAAACTGTACCTTGAAACCATTTTCTGTTCCTTTATTGTGTCACAGTCTACACCATACTCAACCATGCGGCAAACACTTACCTACCTCCCGACCTGCTAAGCACCCAGCTGGACACAGGACGATGGACAAGACCTGGCTCTCGGCTTGGAGGAGACCAGGAAAAGCTTCCAGGGAAAGCAAACTTGATGGGGCTTGGGGTCCCAGAATTCAGCTCAGCCAAGAGGATGTCCCACGGGGATTCCCTGCTGCCACCCTTCGCTCCTGTTAGCTAAAATCGCGTTCAGAGTTGCACACCTTCCCCTCTACCCCTCTATCCCCTCTTCCCCTCTATCTCTAGCTGCTGAGATGAAAACCCCACACATCCAGCGGTGCCTGGGTGGCTCAGTCGGTTAAGCATCCAACTTCGGCTCAGGTCATGATCTCACAGTTCGTGAGTTTGAGCCCCGCGTCAGGCTCTGTGCGGACAGCTCGGAGCCTGGAGCCTGCTTCGGATTCTGTGTCTCCCTCTCTCTCTCTGCCCCTCCCAGACTCATTCTCTCCTCCTCCTCCTCCTCTCTCTCTCTCTCTCTCACTCACTCAAAAATAAGTAAACATTAAAAAAACAAAAAAAACCCCACACACGCATACAACTGGAGAGTAGCAAGGGACATTACTACACAATGGTGACTAAGACATCACAAACCCCTCTTCTCTTTCCTCAGCTACGAGGAGCAGGTCTGCAAATCTGACTTTTGTTCTCACGGGGTAAGAAAAATATAGGTGCTGCTGACTTTGGCCAACAGCAGGCAAGAGCGAGCCACAGAAGTCTGTACCAGACTCCCGAGGGCACCCTGCCCATCAAGGCGGTGCGTCATGAACCGCATGAAGCCTGGTTTCACCACCAACCCCGGTGAATGGGGACAGAAGTGCCAGTTCCCAGACCTGAGTGTGAGTCGGCCCAGTGATGAAAGCTCAGTTCCGCCTGACCCTTCAGTCACCGCAGGTGAACCAACCTGTTTTTCCCGAATTCTCTCCCGTTGAACCAGAACCTTCTTCCAGTCTGGAGGAGGAAAGCCTTGCCCTCTGTGCTACCTGCGCTACCTGCATTTCTAGGCCCCGTCACAGATCAGCCAGAGAGTTTCCTAACGCGCAGGCCCGAGTCCCTCCACAAACAAGCAGTAAAGCTGGAAGGGTTTCTCGAAACATAGGAACCAGTCTCTGAGCAAGAAAGGTTAAGTATTCCTTCTCTCCAAGAAAGAAGTTAACAGGTTGGGGGGGGGGGGGGTTAGCAGGTGGTTCCCAATTTTTAAGACTACCTGAGATGCACATGCCTTGATTCCTGGGCCCTAGGGTCCAGGCTCCCAGGGTCTGGCATGAGCCCCGGAACCTACTGCCTTAAAAGGTGGCTCTCACACACCACTGGCATCAGTAGCGACTGGTTTAAGCCTAGCTCGGAAAGAGAAAGCCCAACGTTGAATGCAGGATTCTGAAATCATCCTATTTTCCCCCTTTCTCACGTACTGAAATAGCTTCCTCTCAGATTTCACAGCTGGATGCCAAGCAATTTATTTACTCACGTTTGTTAGTTAGTTTTGAGGAAAACAAATGAAACCCGAAATTGGGAATGCTCTGGAAACCACTGACGTGAGCCCCAAAGCCAAGAAGTTTCTACTCTGGTGACGGCAGCCTGGGTTTGCTCCGCTGGTGAGACGTACCCTCAACTGCAACATTTATGAGCACCGTCTATGTACCAAGAATTAACCCCGATAACTCTATGTGCTAGGAGTTACCATTACCTCAAATGAAAGCAAAATTTCTCAGGCACCCCAGTACAGCACGTAAGGCCCTTCCCCAATTTAGTTCCAGTCTACAAGACCACCCCGAAAATCTCCTCACTGTCTCCACAGCGCACCAGAGCCGTTCCCACCTCTGCGACTTTCTTCTTGGAGTTCCCTCCCCAGACCTGCCCTTTCTATTGCACAATTACAACCCCTCTGTGACTGTAAGCACAGAGACTTGGATGTCAGACCTGAGTGCAAATCCTGGCTTCGGTACTTAGTCACTGCACTTCCCCTGGGCGAACTTCTCGAACCCCCTCGGGATCTCAGTTTCATCATCTATACAAGCCGCGGGTGTGCGTTAAGGGTGCTTGTGGGTGCCTCTAGGATTGAAGACACGGGGATGCACAACTAGGAAAAGCCTTGTGTTGACAGAACTTGTATCCTGGCAGATGTCACGTAAGAAAGAGGGACAAAGAGGGGCATCTGGGTGGCTCAGTCGGTTAAGCGTCCGACTTCGGCTCAGGTCACAATCCTGCAGTTCATGAGTTCGAGCCCATGTCTGGCTCTGTGCTGACAGCTCGGAGCCTGGAGCCTGCTTTGGATTCTGCGGCTCCCTCTCTCTCTACCCCTCCCCTGCTCGCACTCTATCTCTCTCGCTCTCTCTCTCTCAAAAATAAACATTAAAAGAAAAAAATTTAAAAAATAAAGAGGAACAAATAAATAAGTAACCTATCAAAGATGAGTGTCATAAAGCAAAAGGATGAAGAAGGTTAAGCATGTTCGGGATGCATGTGGATGTGGCAGAAGGGTAAGGTAGCTAAGCGGAAGGCCTGCGGGGAAGGGTGAGGGGAGGAGCCACGCAAGGTGGCCAGGAGGAGGGGAGGGTGAGGAGGTCCTATCAGGGAAATCCAACGACTGGATTGGAGAGTGAGCCTGGCGCACGCTAAAAACAGCAAAGATACTGGGGGCAGGGGATGGAAAGGTAGCGGGGGCCAGATCATGGGGGCTTTTACCCTGGAGGGTTCCGGGCAGAGCAGCGAGGAGACCGGACTCGGGTTTGCAGTCACCTTGTCTGCTGCAAAGGAACAGAGGGCAGAGGTGGAGGCCACACGGCAAGACCCCTGCAGTAGTCCAGGCAGGGGAGGGCAACGGGGGCTTGAACTAGGCGGCGAGCACAGGCGCGTTCCGGACGGAAGAATCTGGATTTGGATGAGGAGGGCAGAACAGGTCACGTGAGCTGACGGATGGGCTGAGCGGGATGAGAGAACAAGAGTGAAGGAAGGGCCTGCGGCCTAATGAGCAGGAAGGGTGAAGGGGACCCTCACTGCGATGAGCAGGACTACGGAGGGGCATGGGCTATGTGGTCAAATATGACCATGCACGTGCCTGAAACCTAGTAAATGCCAGTAGTTGTTTTTGTCGTCGCCCTCGTTCCAGGTGAAACCTGGACTCCCCCACAGCACTTGCTGAGCACTCCCCACCGGAAACTCAACTATGTGTTCGACTGGGCACATGATAAATACCCAGCTGCCTTGCATTTTTGCACAGTTTTCGTGGTGGGAGGTGTAAACTTAGCCTCCAAAGCTGTTTGCACACTTCCCGTTGGCAATAAAGCACCTGCCGTAGCACACTTGTTCAAATGAACTGCAGGCTCTGGGGAACTGGAATTCGTATCAGAGAAGAAAAATATTCCGAGGCTCAGCTGCCGTACGACCCAATCCGGACAAACACCCAGACTTCACGCCCGCGTTAAAAACTCGGAGGCAGGACAGGGCAACCGGGTTGCTCTTTTTACTTTGGGGGAAATGCTGGACCACTTGGAAGTCAGGTCGCCGGGGGAGAAAACAGGAAAGAAATCCTGCTTGTTGGGGTGTGGTGCTCTGATCCACTGTGTCCAGGAATGGCCTGTCACACCCTGAATACGAGATTCCAGAACCAGCGGAGGGGATGGGTCCGGGGTTTGCGGAGGTCTGAGAGTGGACCAGGGCCAGGCCAGGTGCCAGAAACTGGCTGAGAAGAGTCTATTAAAAAACACTAGTTCCTCAGCCACCCTCCTAGTAATTGTGACTCATGAGATTGGGTGTGGGCCCCCCCAGACTGTTTTTAACACGTTCCTCAGGTGTTCCTGGTATTGACTCATCTTTGAGATCCACGGGGTAGGAAAGTACTTTGGAAAATACAAAACACTACACAAGCATATGGTATAATTAAACCATTAATTCAAAAGCAGCGCTAATGGCCGCCTTTCAAAGCCACCACCCCACCCCCTTCCCTTTGGCCCTGTGGACTCTATTCATCTAAGTCCATATTTCTCCACGCACTGGATCCCAGGTGGCCCAGGCACACAGACTAAAGAGCTTGGCCGGGCAAATCTGATCCCTACAGAAAGCTGGACTTGCGAGTCTGCAGTGGGGACACTGAATGAGAAAGCAGAGAAAGGGACTGAAATCAGAGCAGGCATCCCGAGGTAAGCGTTCAGTCTCAAAATCTGAGAGGCAACAGGCAGAGTGTTGGGGAGATCACAGAGGAAGAAGCTGGTGCACATACAGACGCCCACGGTTGGCAAAAAGGCACAAAGGGAAGGAAAAGAGGTCACACGCACTGCTAGACACAGAAAACTTAATATTCACACGACTTCCATTTGAAGAACAAGAAATCACAGCTCAGAGACACCTAACAGACTCATCTAAAAAGGTGCACAACGCGTTCACTGTTAGACTAACATCCAACAGCAAGACTGCCTAGATACACCCAGATGTGTCCTCTTGCCATCGAAAAATATATACTAGAAAGTACTGGACTCAACCGAATGGAAAGAAACTCCGAGTGTATGGACCGTATTGGACCGTATTGTTAACATGTCAATTCTCTACCCAAAGTGATCTAAAGACACAATGCAATCCCTACCAAAGTCCCAAAGACGTGTTTTGTGAAAATAGAAAAATCCATCCTAAAATTTATATGGACTCTCAAGAGACCTTGAATAGGCAAAACAATCTTGAGAAAGAAGCACAAAGCTGGAGGTCTCCCATATATTCCAATTTCAAAACTTACTACAAAGCTACTGTACTCAAAATACAGTGGTACAGGTATACAGACAGATACATGGACCAACAGAATAGAAAGGAGATCCTGGACATAAATCCCCGTGTATGTGGTCAAACGATCTTCGACAAGGGTGGAAAGGACAAGACTCTTCAAGAGGGAAAGGACAGTCTTCTCAACAAATGGTTCTGGGACAACTGGACACCTACATGCAAAAGAATGAGGCTGGACCCTTATCTTATAACAGATGCAAAAACAAACTCGAAATGGATCAAAGACCTAAATGTCGAGAGCTGAAACTATAAAATCCATTGAAGAAAACATAGGGCGGACGCGTCACGGCACTGGATTTGGCAGCGATTTCTTGGATAGGACATCAAAAGGACAGGCAACACAGCAAAATGAGATTAAGTTGGAATTCATCAAAATAAGAAGCTTTTGTGTCTCACAGGACACTGTCAACAGTAACGTGGAAAGGCAACCCAAATGGGAGGAAGTATTTGCAAATCATGTATCTGTTAACGGGGAGCGTCCACAGCCCACGGCATTCCCGCTGACCCTAGATGCCTGTTTTAGGCTCAGATATCACCACCGTGGATAAGTCCTGTTGGACTCAGTGAGTCCGAGTCCTGTGGGGGACTCTTCAGCAGACCTGCCGTTCTGGGTGTTAACATTCAGCCCCTCAGTGAATCCTCCCATTACCATCTGCTCCCAACTCCCAGATTCCAGTTTCGTACAACTTGAAGCCCTTCCCCCCCTCTACTTGAGTAGTATATGAAAATAAATTGGTTGCGCAGAGTATCTGTTAGGCTTTGACAAATGGAATAAATCAGTTGTAACTGGTAGCTTTATATTCACAATTTAAAATGGCAATTTACGCTCATGAATATAATACAGTATGACAGGACAGAATTACTTCCACTGACAACATCAGGTTTTGATCCTAGAGTAATGTGTAAGATACAGTTCCCAATCACCAGACTCTAGGCCGTAAGTTCCGAGTCCACTAGTCCAGAGAAAGATAAAGGGGAATTTAATAAATGACTGAAACATCAAGGAGATGGGTTACAAGTCTGCCAGAGAGAGTCCGCTCGAAGCCTGGGAAACATCCACAACATATGTTTTTTTAAAGCTGTCATAATTTAAAGTCTTTCTAAACATCTACTGTTTAATCTAATTTTCTCTCATGAATGTTTGGCTGCAGCTCAAATTGAATCAACATTTCCATTATAAATCTCTATTTTCACATTTTCCCGGTTTGATTGTAGAATGTCTTTAGTCTGAAATGTGACACAAGCAGAAGCCTAAATTTTAATGCTTTTCATTGGCAACACGGTTTTACTACAAAACCAAAATCACAGTTTTCGGCAAGCCAAATGTCTAGAAATCATTTAAGCAAAGCGAAGAATAACATTTTATAGAAAAAAAAAAATCTTCAATTATAAACTTCCTTCCAGGTTCTAAAGAGGAAACAAACAAGCTTATGCTAGGTTTCTTTTGATTATTAATATTAATTTTTGCCCATACAAAGATACCACATTTAACTTTGCCTCCTAAATGTGGATATGCGCCATGAAAGAGTGTCCAAATGCTGTTGGATGCCAATCATTACATGTGCATCAAACATAAACCTAGTAGTAAGGAATTCTGCACCATATCATCATGACATTTCTTTAAACAAGTTACTTTGGGATACGTACGTTTAAATTCTGAAAATCAGAAACAAAAATTCGATTAATCATTTTTACCAGGGCTACTAAAATTATACATAGGAGACAGAAAAGTAAGTGACACACACTCCACATAAAAGAGATTTAAATGTTCAAACAAGGTCATAAAGGTTGGAGTCTCAAGTCACTTTCTCTCCTTGGGGACACGTTCTGCAGCTCAAGTAGGAGAGAATTCTCTGACCCCCAGTGCCTGACAGCAGCCAAGGCCAAGTGCATGCACATGCTGCCTGGGCAGAGTTGCTGAGGGCCTTCAGAGGAGCCCGCTGAACAGAGCTCTGCCTGCTCAGTCAGATTGCAGAGGACAAGTCTGAGATCTGAGAGATGATAGGTGGAAAAGAGAAAAGGCAATACAAGGTTACCTACGAATCATGTTACACCCTGGAAGCAACCCATCCCCCCAATCTTTCCGTCCACCGAAAACACGGCTTCATCTCGGCGATCCTGGAGTAGAATATTCTTACCAATGTCTTATGTGCATGGGAGGCTTTCACACACAATAGACTCTTTAAGGAAAACTGGAGGGAATCCCCTTTAATTCTCAGGAATTCACAGACATTCAAGGCCACGTTCCATTCCTAAGTGACCCAAACAAATCTCTTTGCCTCTTCTGTCACTGCTTGGCAGGAAGCACTCTCCTCTAGCTCTGCTTCAAATGGTATTTGACTCCACAGTCATGAGAACCCAGGCAAAGAAAAAGTCAAACTTAAGAGGAATCGGGCTACAAAATAAATGAGTCGCTTAACTAAAATAAAATAAAAATCTGTAAGCAGATTAATGAGAAGGGAGTTCTCAAAAAACAAATTAAAAAAACAAAAAGTTCTAAGTCTGTAAGTGCCTTATTCTCTCACAACTGCAATGTTTCTATGAACGATATCACTTTAAAAGAAATAAAAAGAGGGGTGCCTGAGTGGCTCAGTTGGTTAAGCGTCCGACTTTGGCTCAGGTCATGATCTTGTAGTTCGTGGGTTCAAGCCCCGTGTTGGGCTCTGTGCTGACAGCTCAGAGCCTGGAGCCTGCTTCAGATTCTGTGTCTTCCTCTCTCTTTGCCCCTCCCCACTCACACACTCTCTCTCTCTCAAAAATGAACATTTAAAAAAAAAAAAAGAAATAAAGAAAGAAAAGAAATAAAAAGATCTTCTGCCTAAAAAAAACTTAAGATGCCTGGTTAACAGGACGAACAGTTCAGGTGACACAGACTGAAATACGAAAATCCGATTTCTCTTGTGTCCAAATATCTGGAAAGTCTAATGGCTTAAGATGTTTACGTTTCAAAGAATGTGCTTTCATTTGAGAAACTGTGTGTAAATTTCTAGTATCAAGCAATCTGTAATTATACTATGTCCTAGAGCTCCTGGAACAAATTCTGTTGCAATCAATAGAATTAACAAATATTCACACGCACACAAGTCTGTAACTAAACCAAAAGTGTAACAGGAAAACACAAGAGCTGCTTAAAACAGACAGAAGAAGCAATCCCTCTCTCTCTCTCTCTCTTTTTTTTTTTTTTTTTTTACAGTTCCCGCAGTAAATGCAGATTAAAATTCACAGATCCAAAACCTGTAACGACAAGGGATGCTTCACCAACATTAGGAACGCTGAAATTCCTAACCCTGTAATTTTGGTCCCACCACCCTTGAGACAGGAGAGGCGGTGTCATGATGGCTGACAGCTCACAGCACCGTGTGGCTGCGGAGCTGGACACAGAGCCGAGAATCCCGGCTCCACGCTTACGGACCCTGGGGCCAGTGTCCAAAGGCTGGGTTTAAGGCCTCGACAACATTTGTGAAATACAACCGACCTTGAACAACATGGGTGTGAACGGCATGGGTCTGCGTACGTGCAGATTTCAATAAATACAGGACTGTAAATGTATTTTCTCTTACGCTTTTCTTAACATGTTCTTTTCTCTGCTTTATTGTAAGAATACAGTATGTAATGCATACGATATACAAAATATGAGTCTATCAACTGTGTTATCAGTAAGCCTTCTCTAGTCAATAATAGGCTATTAGTAATTAAGTTTTGAAGGGAGTCAAAAGTTATACCTCGATTGTTCACTGCATGGGGGTTGGTACTCCTAAATCCCGCGTTGTTCAAAGGTCAACTGTATAAACCACAAAAAAGTCTCGGTAATTTCAAGGGTATGAGGGCAAAGCTCAAGTATTTCTATTCCACTACTGACCGGTCGCTGGTCAAGCAGATGGGGGTTTCTGTTGACAGCGGGCTCAGCATTCAGCTGTTAGGGTATGAACAAGAAAGACTCCAGCACGCTGGGGTGTTTCTAACACAGCCCGGGCGGGAGTAGTCTACAAGGTCTTTTAATCCTACAAGCACCCACTTCCCTTCTCCAACACGGCAGAGGGCAGTTAAGTGACCCTCCATAAGGGGTCATACCTCGAGAGTAACCCTTCGTAAAAGAATGACTAGTGTCCCAGCCATTCTTTCAAAACACCTTTCTACACGAAAGATGGCCCTTGTCAGAAGGCCACAACCATTTTCCATGGCAACCTTTTCTTTTAAAAAAAAATTTTTTTAATGTTTATTTATCTTTGAGAGAGAGAGAGAGACAGCGCACGAGCAGGGGAGGGGCAGAGCGAGAGGGAGACACAGAATCTGAAGCAGGCTCCAGGCTCTAAGCTGTCAGCACAGAGCCCGACGCGGGGCTTGAACTCAAGAACCTCGAGATCATGACCTGAGCTGAAGTCGGACCGAGCCACCCAGGCGCCCCTTCCATGGAAACCTTTTCACCTCTGGTATCAAACAGCATAACCTAAACCTTAGTACCTAATCCTGCTGTTTGCAAATTATCCAAAGAGAATCACTTCAGAGAACAGTGCCATCTTTCAGGGTTTTTTTTGTTTTTTTTTTTTGCTAGTTTCTACTTTGTAGAATCTTGAAACTTATGTTTAGTGTTTTGTTACTACAAATGCCAAAAAAAGCATGTACACACACACACACACAATCCCACAGACACAACTGAGAAGACGGGAAAAACTATGGCTAGATCTTCGTGGCCACGAGAAGGTATACAGGCGCTGTGTAAATTTTGAGCAGCGATCTCAGATCCTCTCCCGAATTATAGTACTCGTCCAAGAAAACCACAGTGGGCCAGTCAGGAGAAAAACCAAAATGTGACCCTGGCATCGAAATCTGCAAATGTATATAATACCATGTTCTTTTCCCTATTTTTGTCACCTCGTCGGTCCAGCTGATGAATCTTCCAGAGACACGAGTTTTATCTATTTCCAATGCATCCTAAAACTGTTCTGATCACTGATGCAGGTACCGAAGGGGCCACATCGTTCTTTTTTGCGCCCCCTCCCTCCCCAGAATGAGAATGCATCTCCTTCAGATGTCCTCTGTCAAGCCTGGGGTCTCCAGCTCTCCACCAAGTTAACTCTAAGTGTCACTGTCAGTAAAGCAGCTCAATTCCTCAGGCTAATCTGACAAATAAAGCCCTTGGGCTAGAGTCCTGCCACCTGAGTCGTCTCTGACAGGGTGAGGAGTTGGCTCTTCAGGCAGGGCCCCCAGGAGTTCAAATGAAGGAGTCTTATGGGAGAAGCCTCAGGGTTTAGGATCCAGTCAAGGGTCAGTCTAGAATATTCAAAAGCGCTTCATGTAACTTGTTCATTTCATGGAAGAGGTAAAAGGCCAATAGTGATTAAGTTGCTAACTTGGAGTCAAACTGAGCCTTGAAGGCCACTTTACGAGGACGGGTGGAAAGCCTGAGAGGAGATCCCCCCTCCTGCATCTTTTAGGAAGGCGCTATTCAGTCTATTCTGTATCCCCACAGAGTAGGTCTAGGCCCACGTGACTGTGCCCTTAACCCATGACCTTGGAAATGCTATGCACCCATCACTGTGCTGATTCGGACCTGGCCAGCCAGCAAGCGGCCCCACCCTCCTCCCCTTCTAGAAGACAGCCTGGCAGTTCGGAGCTGCACCACAGGGCTAGCCCCTGTCCACCAAGAGCCTGAGGACTCTGCTCTTGGATCAAAAGGCCCTAGACAGAAACCGGAAATCCATGTGGGGTGGGGAGAGGAGCTGCTGAAGCGTCCAAGGCCTGCACTACATGTTCCACAAGGTCAGACCCTTTTCTAAGTGCCAAGGTCAAATCAACAGATGACAATGCGGCGGCACCTTCCAATTGAGCCTCCTTCACCTGTGCTGCCGGCGCCAGCTCCCAGCACAGAAACCCACAGGCGGAGCACACTGAGGTCAGTCAGGAAAGGAGGAGGAGGAGGACCAAGGGCAGCCGGGGGCTCTGGCAGTTTACAGACATGTTAGAGCAGAGAGGGCAGTGAAAGGGGAGGAAGGAAGGAAAGGAGGAAGGACAAGCGATGGGGGGAGATGCAAGAGAGAAAACGCACAGAGAAATACAGAGGAAGAAATTAGGCAAGGGGGGCAGGGGAGTGTGCGAAATCAGCCCACCAACCCAATCAAAGGAGGGAAGTGAAGACTTGGAGCAAGGTGAAGCCAGGCTTGAATCAACATTCTTGCAAGAGTGGGTGTCTGACAGGCACACGGGGGCAGACAATTTATCTCCTAGCGTGCAAGCCCCTCCCCTGCTTCCTCATTGGCTCCTAACACACAAACCCCTCCCCTGATTCCTCATTGGCTCCTAGCACACAAGCCCCTCCCCTGATTCCTCACCGGCTGAGTACTACAGAGGTTACAGCCTGACCCGGAAGTCCCCTATGCCCACATGAGGCAAAAAGTAGTCTGGACAAACGTAAGTTCCCTGAACTGAGGCAGAGACTTTTAGTCCCTCTTTCCTTTGTTCTTTGGCACATGCTCATTGCAAACCCCACAAAATGAGCCTCTGCTAAACAGAAAGGAGGGGGCGGGGAAGAAGAACCAGAAAGGGAAGTGTCTAAGGGTTTGGGACTCCACTGTTGGGGTGTAAACCTACTGTTAACTAGACAGCACAGCTTTTATTTGGTATTTCTGAAAATGAAGCATCTCCCTTACTTCTCACAGGGAGAAGGGGAGGGGAAGGGGAGGAGGGATAGGGATCCATTGGGTGGAGTATGGTGATAAAATTTAAAACTTGGAACAGCACAGGGGTGCCTGCCTGGGTGTCTCAGTTGGTTAAGCATCGGACTCATCCAACTCTTGATTTCGGCTCAGGTCACGATCTCACGGTTCGTGGGTTCGAGCCTCGCAACAGGCTCTGTGCTGACAGCACTGGAGCCTGCTTGGGATTCTCTCTCTCTCTCTCTCTCTGCCCCTCCCTTCCTTATGCACTTGCACACGCTCATGCTCTCTCTCTCTCAAAAATAAATAAACATTAAAAAAAAAAAAACACACCAAACTTGGACGAGAACATTATCAGCAGCAGTCATTTGCTTTCATTGGGCACCTCGCCCTCAACACCCACCACGTTATGTCCCCCGTGCACCGGACATCATACCAAGTCCTTGACGGTTCATCTCTGGGCTTGCCACTTATTAACAATTTACAATTTTCAACAAGCCAACAGCTCTAGAGTCCAGTCCACATACTGAACAGAAATACCTCGGAAGACAGGAAGACACAAAAACCTTCACACTGACGTCTACGGGTTTCCTGCATCCTGCGGTCCAAATGCCAACCAGGTGGTCTTTAACACGTGTGACTGAATGGTGATTTTTTTCGTCTCCTAAAACCTCAGGTTCATTGACACTGAAAAAAGCCTGAATAATTTTCTTGCCAGTATTTGCACCTTGGAGGTAAGACAGTAAGCCAACGCAGTATAATAACATTTGCATAATAAAAGTGTTCGGTGAAACTTGGACTTCAGCCTCCATTAACTTTATCTGCTGGTCTGATGCTTCTTCCTGATATTTGAACAGAGAGAAACCGTGAAGGAAAATCACATTAGCACTAATCAAACGCTAGTTTTCGCTACATACCCTTGCACAAACAAGCTGGCCCGGGGTGGGGGGGGGGGGAAGCTGAGCACAGACACAGGACCCGGAGGCGAGGCCAGCCTGGATCCTACAGATACACAGAAAGCAAACGAGGCAGTGAAGTCTTCGGCTGAACCTTAAATCTCTCTCTCTCTTTTCTCTGTACTTTATTTAAAAATACCCACCCAGACCCTTACCAGAAGAGACAAGACAGTGTCATTCCTTTTTTTATTACAATGCCTCCGATATCCCAAAATGCCCTCTGACTACTTAGCATTTGTAGTTAAGGAGGAAATAACTTCCAGTTATCACTATCCATATAAATAGCACCGGACTGCTATCTCCTACTCGTGTAACCTTGGGAAAGTCTCTCTGGGCTGTTCGGTGATTTCGCTACTGCCCGAGAAAGGCGAATTTGATTTCATAGTTAATCTGCAGTGAAATCCTGTCAGAGACACCCTAATGCAAGCAGAGCTCCTGGGGTAATCGAATTCAACCTCCCACCTCCTGGCGGGGCCGTATCCGCACCATCCTAGAAAATGCAGGCATGCATCTATAAGGACTTCTTCACTTCCGGTAGCTGCGACCGCAGGATGACTCACGCCGTGCACAGTGCACCTTTAAAGAAGCTTCCTGGCACACAGTGCAAAGGTACTTGGCCATGAAGTTCTGAAACGCACCCGACTCTAGTCTTAAACACGGCACCACGATGACCCGGGTGAAGAACATCCGGTTGCGTCCAGTCGCTCAGAATCTTCAAACCCCTTCAGTCCTCTCCCTCTGACATGGAATACAATGGGAATTTCTTCCCCAGCCGGCAGGGCTTCTTCCCCTCCACCACCTGACCCCCCCCCCCCACCTCCTTTCTCACTGTCCAAGAAGCCAGAGACTGCGGTAAAAGAACTTAGGCCAAACCCCCCAGAAGGATGAAAAAGAAAATACAGTGACCTCAGGTCATCCGTAGAAGAGGCATCTGCATTGACATTATCTCATTTAATTGTTACGACAGTCCAATGTGGTGAGAACCCAAGGTCATTTGTTCAGCTGGTTGAAGACACAGGCTTGAACCAGTTGACAAAAACAGAAGCCAAGATCTCATGACTAGTAAAGGATCCGGCAAGCACCGGGCAGTCTGGGTATGCCCAGGTCCTCTCCAGGAAGCCAGGGGAGCCCCGAGAGGAACTACCCGTGGCTTGTGCTCATTAGATAAGGCCTCCTAAGTGGATGCAAACAGCCTGGGGCGATGAACGGAGCACGCTGTGTTTGTACACTGGTGTTTGCACATGACAAAAATCAGGCGCTGCCACCTACTAATTCCCTCAGCCACAGCAAAACAGCTAAGTTTTCCAAGAATCCCTCAAGACGTTATGTTAAGTACGTTTTGTAAATCTGGGCTCTTCCAGAAGGCTTACTCTGTACTAGCTAGATCTCTCCCCGCGCAGGATCTGTCCAGCAGGAACCACCAGTGTCTTCCTAATGAAGCCTGTGGGGCAAAAGCAGAGCGACTCAGAGCTAAGCAAAAATAACCTGTTTTCACCTGAGGTCTAATTTTTTTTAATGCTTATTTATTTTATTTTTGAGAGAGAGAGAGAGAGAGAGAGAGTGGGTGTGAGTGAGGGAAGGGCAGAGAGAGATGAAGACGGAATCTGAAGCAGGTTCCAGGCTCTGAGCGGTCAGCACAGAGCCTGACGTGGGGCTCGAACCCACAAGTGTTAAGATCATGACCTGAGCCAAAGTCAGATGCTTAACTGACTGAGCCACCCAGGTGTCCCATCTAATTACTGATAGAAAAATACAGCATACACAAACATAATTTGAGCGATCTATTGAAAGATTTTTTTTTTATGATACAAAAGCACCAATACTTTAGAAAATTGGGATTTATGGCATCGCCATTAATATTTTCATAACAAGCGCTTTAAATATAGGCTTACACGAGTATACAGAAAAGCAGCATCCACATGTATTTATGTAAATCCCCTCCAGCACAAATCTTTTTTTCTTTTCTGATATAAAAATTAAAATTTGGGGGACATCGTGGTAGTCAGTTAAGCATCTGACTTTGGCTCACGTCATGATCTCACAGTTGGTGGATTCAAGCCCCACATCGGGGCTGAGCCTGCTTGGGATTCTCTCTCTCTCCCTCTCTCTCTACCCCTCCCTGACTTGTGCTTTCTCTCGCTCTTTCAAAATAAATAAATAAGTAAATAAATAAATGCTTAAAAAAAAAGAGTCTTGATCTTTAATTTTTTTTTTTCTTCTTAATTTTGCTCTTATACAGGGAATAGGCACTGAACTATTTCCATGCTCTGGGACATCTTGGGGCACAGGGAATGTTTTACATGATTGAAAGTTTGTAAAGATTTTCAAATGTAAGTATGTGCTTACGTGACAAGAATAATCTTAATCTCTCAAAAGGAATAACTGCTCTAATAAAGACAAGTTTGGGGCACCTGGGTGGCTCAGTCGGTTAAGCATCTGACCTTTGATTTTGGCTCAGATCACGATCCCAGGGTCATGGATGGAGCCCCATGTAAAGTTCCGCACTGAGCAAGAAGCCTCCTTAAGATTCTCTGTCTCTCTCTCTCTCTCTCTCTCTCTCTCTCCTTTTGTCCCTCCCTCCCTCTGTCCCTCTCCCCCATGTGAGCTCTCTCTCTCTAAAAATAAAATAATAATTAAAAAAGACCAGCTTGGTCCAAGTAGTATAAGAATGTGACAATAGTAAAAAAAGAAATAGCACGTAAGCCTGCTAGGTACAATCTAGGTACAAGGTGCCACCTTGGTCACCTATTTCACTAATCAAATAAAAGGCTCCTAACACCCAGAGTAACACTACCAAGGTTTCTCCCAAGGGTGGGAAAAAAAGGCACCCAAGTACCTACCTATTCTCATTATGTTCTCTCAATCAGAAGAGCTCCCAAAATAGATCCCCGTCTTCTCTCAGGCAGGCACTCCCTGCACCCTGGGGTAACTCCCCCAACACTGTGACCTGAGCACCTGAATTCCTTTTAAAGGAATTACCAGGGTTTACACTTTTGTAAACAGGACAGACCCAAGACTGTTTGCTCTTTTTCATACCTTTCCTTCCCGAGGAACAACAACAACAACAAAAAAAACAGCCAAGCTGATGGTTACCGAAGCCACAAAAGCAGCCAATCCCATATCAAGACAAGTTGTTACCATTTACAAGAACACCCTAAAGTGACTAGTAATCTGACAGACACTTTCAAGCCTAATGATTTTGACCAGCCTACTCCGCACTTCATTAAGCATAAATTGTTAAAATGTTCCCTGTAGCAGATGAACACTGAAAAGGTGAAAGGCAGCATGCACGTGGGCACAAATTGGTTCCACAAACAGTGCACATTTGGTGATGGATTTTTAACTTCTGGTACAGACTTCTTATTTTCATATGTGATTTAGGAATTTTAAATTAAAGTGCTTGACTCAAATATCTAACAGGCTCTGTGTGGGAGCCTCGGTGCCCTGGAAGAACCAGGGCTGGCTTTGTTTGTGTTTAATTATAAAAGCAATCTATTGGGGCGCCTGGGTGGCTCAGTCGGTTGAGCGTCCGACTTCGGCTCAGGTCACGATCTCGCGGTCCGTGAGTTCAAGCCCCGCGTCGGGCTCTGTGCTGACCACTCAGAGCCTGGAGCCTGTTTCAGATTCTGTGTCTCCCTCTCTCTCTGACCCTCCCCCCGTTCATGCTCTGTCTCTCTCTGTCTCAAAAATAAATAAACGTTAAAAAAAATTTTTTTAAATAAAAAAAATAAAAGCAATCTACTTACCTTCACAAAGACGGGAAAAGACAGAAAAATAAGTAATTCATACATAACATTAGAGCCCTTACAGACGCTGTGATTTACATGCATTTCTTCTAGCCTCTTGTCCTTGGATTGTTTTCTCTACCAAAAAACTGAAATCACTAAAGGCTTTCTAGTCTGATAAAAAGCATGATAATTGTGTGTTTTTTTTTAATTCAATTTGTCGAGGAAAAGCAAAAACTTTTCTTAACTACTGTTAAGAGTTTAATGATAAAACAGCTTAACAATCAGCTATATGCACCACACTCATGTATACAATATAAAGAGAGAGGGTGCAGGTGCCTTCTGGTTTTCTCATTCACTATGATTATCTAAATGTTGACGATGAAATTTACATGGTACTACAGATAGAATATTATCCTACTTTTTTTTTTTCAGTTATAGCATCAATGACTTTTTTTCTTTTAGGTCAGTATAGATCTGTATTGCTGCTTTCATAAGTCGTTGCCGGCTTCCTCTTAAGAGCTAGAGTAACAGGGCAAAATTGCTAGACAGCATTTCAGAATGTCAATTGTTTCCGCACAGAGCAGGAGTTCCCTTCCTCCTTCTCCGGGCGCCGCCACTGACGTGCGCAGGATCCGATCCGCAACCATGTTGCCATTACCTCCGTTAGGAACATTCAGATGACAAAACTCCAACAGCCATTTTTATCTTCCAGCAGACCCAGAGCCCTGCCTAAATCTTGATGCTAATGGAACCCGGAGAGATTTAGATACAAATCAAAGCGGTGGGCTGACCCAAAGCCTAGCCAGAAAGTGCATTCCACATCGTCCAGACTATTGGCAGTCAGCTGGCTACACCACAGAACCTGACTTGGGCGTATGAAGATGTTGAAAAAACACCTGAAAAAACACCTCCGCTCTTCCTACAAGACTTCTCTACTGCGCTGAGAGGGGAAAGGAAACTCTAAAAGGCTGCTACTCTTCAGAAATTTTCACCCTTGTGGACTTAGCGTTTGTCGTCTCCTTTTACGAAAGGGCTTTTATGGCCCACTCTTCCCTTGTAAGAGTCAATACACTTTATGAACTTCCCGCTTGGTCTAGTAAAAGATTTCACAGGAGCCTCTGCCCAGCCGGCAGCCGATGACACTGACGGAGAGCATGCGGCGCCAGACCACACAGCACCCGGCTCTGAGAGGAGTCGCAGGTGTGGTCACAGACACGCTTTGGCCTCCTTGGCGTGGGACAAGCGAGCAGCACAGCCCCGCCGACGGACGCAAAGCATACAACAGTGGGCACGCTTCCTTCTGCTCGTGCACCGGGGTCTACTCTGCTTCCGGGACTGTGTGAGGCACCGGGCGCCGTGGGTGACAAAGACTCAGTTCCTGAAAGCCGCCTAAGCAAAGGAATGACACGCGCAAATGATCAAAACATGTGGACGTTGACACGATCAAAGAACTGCAAGGTGCCATGGAAGCATCGAGGAAACAGCCAACGGTCCGAGGTGGGGCTGGTCAGGATGGTTTCTCAGAAGGAATGGCACGGAAGTCAGACCTCAAAGGATGAGCAGCTGGACAAGAAAGGAGAGGGCCTCCGGGTTGGAGAGCTGCGGACCAAATTAAGGCATGACAGGCAGGGGAAGGGGGCGGGGTGCGGGACGGCTACAACACAGAGGACCAGGGCTCTCAAGAGAGAGAGGTGAGGGAGGATGGGAAGGGAGCTTAAAGCCAGAGGTTCGGGACTCTGTGTCTCGTGTTCATGCTGTGAGCTTTTGCAGGCAACGGGGAGTCAATCCCAACTATCAACCAGGAAAATAGCAAGACTGGATATTTCCTAAAAAGTTGCCACTAGTGGTGTTAGCAGTCAGGATTCTACCAAAGATACGGAACGGCGTGTGTTTATCTAGTTGGGTATGGGGGGTGGTGGGGAAGGGAGAGGAGAGAGATGCAAAGGAATCGGCTTACTCAACTGTGGGAGCTGGGAAGTCTGAAATCCACGGAACAGGCCAGAAACTCCCAGACAAGGGCGGAAGCTGCAAATCCACAGGCATTTTTTTCTTCTTTAGGGAAATCTCAGGTTTGCTCTTGAAGCCTTTCAAACTGACTGGATGAGCCCCACCCATTGTCTCCTTCCCTTCAAGTCAACGGATAGTGGAAGTCAGTCCATCTACAGAATACCTACTCAGCGAGGCCTAGGTTAGCGCCCTTGACTGGGTAACTCGGGGCTTACAGCGGAGGCAAGTTGACAACTTTAAGACTAACCCTTACGGGGGTTCATTCTCACAAATGAATGTGAGACCAGAGACAAGGAAACAGGAAGTCTAAGCTCAGCTGAGAAGAATGATGGGCCGGTGGCCGGAAGGGATGTTTCGTGAAGGAGGGGCTGGGGGTGTTAAACGGGGCACGTGAGGAATATCCAGGGAGCTCATCTCTAGGAAGTTAGAGATAAAGAGACCGGAATTCACATACCTCTCATGCAGTAAAGGTCTAGTGATGAACTACTTCTCACCCTGTAATTACCCTACCTTAAAACATGAGGCATGGGGGGCCTGGGTGGCGCAGTCGGTGAAGCGTCCGACTTCAGCCAGGTCACCATCTCGCGGTCCGTGAGTTCGAGCCCCGCGTCGGGCTCTGGGCTGATGGCTCAGAGCCTGGAGCCTGTTTCCGATTCTGTGTCTCCCTCTCTCTCTGCCCCTCCCCCGTTCATGCTCTGTCTCTCTCTGTCCCAAAAATAAATAAACGTTGAAAAAAAAAAAAAAACCATGAGGCATAGAAAAGTATAAAAGGGGGTCTCAAGCTCACAGTCAAGGCCTCACAGTGCAAGGCCATAGAAAACTAAATGGTTAAGGTTTAGCCAACAAACTGGCATAGTCCGGGAGAGAGCAGCCAGCACAGAGATAAAGACAGGTGAGGCGGGAGGCACTCCCCACTGCCCTCAGAAGCAGGAGAGATGAGGGGAGGGGGCTCTCTGGAGAATTCTGTCAGTTTGCCAGAGAATCATACACTTTCTGAGGAAACGGAAACAAAGAGAGCAAGAATTCTGACTGGTCAAGAAAGGCTTTCTGGACTAGAGGGGTTTTTGTTGTTCTGCTTGTTTTCTGGTTGTTTGGGGGGCTGTTCGAGATGCGAAGCATCACGTGCATGCTACCATTTTAGGACCAGAAACAGAAGTATTAGTATCTGCTTGGATATGCATAACACGCCTCGGGCAGGATACCCTAGATGCTGTGAGGAAGGGACGTGGATGGCGGGCAGAGGGTGGGGGACAACTTTTCACCGGATATGCTTTTGGACCATGTGAGTACGTTTCCCCCAATGAATAAAACTGTAAATAAGTAATAAGTAAAGCGCACTTTTGCCCGGCCCCCAGCCCCCGCCAAAGGCAGATTTTTATATGAGGGCACACGGCTGTACCCACACTGAGCAAGTCACGTCCGGGTGATCACGGGATGCGGGGACACAGCCCAAACGGGATGAAAGGCCCTGTCTGGGCAAGGGGGTCACTGTGTGCGCTCAGGTAATCCCTAGGGACGGGGCGACAGGCACAGGTACTTCCAGAACCATACTTTCATGGTGTCCAAAATGTGTTCTGAGGTGGGGAGAGGGCAGAGCAGAGCGATCAAACATAAAAACTTTGACAGCCACCGATCTGGGCAAAGAGTACTGGCATTGTCGTCGTCCAGACCCCACGTCACTCACAGAGGGGTTTCTCTGAGGCCCTCTGCAGTGTTTACCGAAGCAATTCCTGTGCATAAGCGCCCGGCCAAAGTTATCTGGCCCAGATACGTATTTTGTTTCCGAGTTCTTCATGCAACCTTCTCTGAAATATTAAGATGTGCGGTGTGGGAGAAGCCCCTCACCTGCAGAGCCGCAGCCGACCCGTGGATGCCGCGACAGGGACACGAGCGACTCTGCTCGTGGGCATTGGCTCAACATCTGTGCTGCACAAACGCCACACGGGACTGCCCGGCTGGAGCCTGACACAGGACCCGTGGTCCCAAAACACGCTTCCCATTCTTCTCAGACACTAATCCTAAGTGTAAGTAGAGAGCCAATTTTCTAGAGAAGTAATGACATAATCCACTCCCTTTACAGACCAGCTTTTCTACAGAGCAATCGCTTGAGCAAAAGGAAACTAAATATGACTATGAACAAAACTACAGTAATCAGGCATACGCCGCAGGAGAGCCCAGATCACAAGGGTTCTCGTGGATTCTGCAGTCCACACGGTCGAGGATTGGATGGTTTCCTTCTTCAGTGTCCTGGCTGCCTTAGTAGCCGGCTCACAAGATTAAGGTTTGGTATGATAAGCCAGTATGAAGAGCCACCCTGGTCCTGAGGGAAAACCCCTACAACCAATTTCATTCCTTCATCACCTCAGTCTGTTTCCTCCCCCCACATACCCTGTCCTTAGCGTGAAACGCAGAATGCCCATATTGTCTGCCACTCACCTTCCCACGTTACTAAGACTCATAGACAAAACATTTGTTTTATAACCCCAAACAACGATCGGCTCCATAAATACACTTCATTCATTTATCATATCAACAACCATTTCCCAGGAACCTACTGGAAGGGAGGGAACACGTCCTTAGCCTCAGGAGAAGCCCAAGGAGAGGGACACAGACAGGCCTTCCCAACGGTGCGGTCGTCGCGTAAATGCACACAGTCCCACGGGATCCCGGCTCCCCTGAACAGGGACGGCAAGGCCTCCCTGTCTAGATGGAACATGTCACAGCGGGATGGCATTCCAGCCGAGTCTGGGCGGTCGGGCCACATCAGCCAAGCCTGTGAGAACGCTGACCGCAAGCAGTGTGTCCAAAGGCGCAAAAGCAGAGAAATCTAGGTCCACGAAGGGGCTGGGGAAGAAAATGCGTGAAAGATGAGTAGAAGGGCACATCGGCCCCATCAGAGAGAACCTCTGCAGGTAGCAAGGGGCCAACACGTGGCCAGAGGGACAAACAACAGAATTTGAAGATGAATAAAGCCAAGGGAGGGGTTCTTCAAGGAAGGATAATGGAAACGGAAACGGAAGAAGTTTTCTGTGCCCAGCCAGGATCTGCATGCCAAATGGAAACGCGGGTGCTGGATGTCCTTGGGCTTGTACCGACCCCCCCACCCCGCCCCCCCCCCCGCCTTCCACATAGCACGTGGTCCCTGCCCCAAGAGAGCTGTAACCACACCCCAGATCACCCAGGCACACATGTCCCCCCACCGCCCGCTCCTCTCCCGCCCCCCATTTCCAGCCTGCCTCACACATACCCTGGCTCTCTCCCTTTCACCCGACCTGGGCGCCCCCTCGAGGCCCCCTCCTTCTCTGAAGGCTCCACTGCAAATACTCCCAGTCGTACAGGGCCATCATCTTCAACTGGCTTTTCGCTCTGGCCAGGGCCTTTTTCTAACTCCTCCTAAGTGGAGAGACTTGAAAGCAAAATCCTCACGGCTGAGGAGGAGTGGACAGAATTAAAGCAGACCTTGTCTGGAGTGTGAGCGGTTCACAGTGAAGATTACGGAGAACAATGGAAGAAGCCAGGTGGGTGTGAGAAGTCTCAGAAGGCGTTAAACATCTTCGCTTAGATGATCAAGATGGGCGCGCTATTTGATGAGAACGTCCACGATCTGGAAAGTTCACTTCAGTGGGACACTTTTTTTCTACTGATTACAAATCAGTGAGGTACTGCTAATGAGCCTCAAATTCTTGGAGGTTACAGGAAGGGGCCTGAGGCACAAATACAGCAAGGAAAACGAAGCCCTTTTTTTTTTTTAACTGAAAATCTGCTGATCCAACTTGTATTTCAAGGTGAAACGTACAAAATTCATGGTCCATATTATCTCTCCTCTTGACCATTTTTTTAAAAAGTGTATTTATTTAGGGGCACCTGGGTGGCTCAGTCGGTTGAGCGTCCGACCTCAGCTCAGGTCACGATCTCGCGATCTGTGAGTTCAAGCCCCGCGTCGGGCTCTGGGCTGACCGCTCAGAGCCTGGAGCCTGCTTCCGATTCTGTGTCTCCCTCTGTCTCTGACCCTCCCCCATTCATGCTCTGTCTCTCTCTGTCTCAAAAAATAAATAAACGTTAAAAAACCTTTTTAAAGTGCATTTATTTATTTTGAGAGGGAGAAAGAGAAAGAGAATGAGTGAGGGATGGGGCAGAGAGAGAGAGAGAGAGAGAGAGAGAGAGAGAGGGAGAGAGAGAATCCCAAGCAAACTCCACACAGTCAGCCCGGAGCCCAGCGCAGGGCTCAATCCTACCAACTGTGAGATCATGACCTGAGCCAAAATCAAGTCAGACACTCACTGACTGAGCCACCCAGGTGCCCCTCTTCCGGACCATTTTTATTTTGTTTCTATGCATCCCTAGCTCACTCCATCACTTCTCCCTGAGATTACACTAACTAGCAAGGAAGGAGGAGGACTCTCCCTCATCCTGAAGCCCAGACACACACAGGCAGAGAGTCTTTGGGTTTGATGATGGAAACCGACAGAGATCTCCCTTTCTCCCACTACTGTGCAGAAATGGAGAAGACCCACTGAAAATGCCTGAAAAGAAAGGCATTACAACTCCTAGCTCTCTGTAAGATGGAGTTTAGATTTTCCCAAGCTGCAACTACCCATTCTCACTTTGGGGGCTTTTTGTTGTTGTTGCTGCATAAAATATTTATTAATAATGCCACTTCATCAGTTTACCAAATGGCATCTCGCTGTATTCCCAGGAGTTCACTACTCAAAAGACCATCTGTCTGAGAGCTCAACAGAAGGTTTAAATAATCAGTAGTGAAGAATGTATGGTCACATCATATCACGTCAAATACTTACATCTCTCGGATTTTAAATACGAACGTTCTTACCCAGCCATCCGCCGCAAGTCAGACTTAATGACTACGCCGTGGTCTTTTATTTTTACTTCTATATTTGCAAACGCATATAGAAATTGCCCTACAAGGAGAGCTTTAACTTATGCAAACAGGACTGCCAATCACAACCGTCTGTACAGCACCTTTATTTAGGCAAGAAAAAAATCCTGACAGCAGCAGCATTTTCAAGCAGAAAAGCAGTTAAACAGTATTACACGAATCAGAAAAACATTTGGGGAAAACAGCTGATGCTGCCTTTCTGAGCATTAATAATTGTGGCCGTGGTTGCCGCCGCTCCAATCAGAATCCGAGGCGGGCAACCCCTCCACCGTCTTGGTGATGCAGACGGCAGAGCCCGAGGCTGGCCGAACCTTCTCCACCACGGGAGGTGCCAGGGCCAGAGACCCGGAGAGGTGCGCGGCGTTAAAACAGACTAACGCGGGGCGCCTGGGTGGCTCAGGGGGTTAAGCGTCCGACTTCAGCTCAGGTCATGATTTTGTGGTTCAAGAGTTGGAGCCCCGCGTCGGGTTCTGTGCTGACAGCTCGGAGGCTGGAGCCTGCTTGGGATTCCGTGTCTCCCTCTCTCTCTGCCCCTCCCCCACTTGCACTCTGTCTCTCTCTCTCTCTCTCTCTCTCTCTCTCTCAAAAATAAATAAACATTAAAAGAAAAGAATACAATACTTTTGGGGTGCCTGGGTGGCTCAGTCGGTTAAGCGTCCGACTGCGGCTCAGGTCTTGATCTCGCAGTTCGTGAGTTCGAGCCCCGCGTGGGGCTCTTTGCTGACAGCTCGGAGCCTGGAGCCGGCTTCAGATTCCGTGTCTCCCTCTCTCTCTGCCCCTCCCCTGCTCGTGCTGTCTCTCTCTCTCAAATGTAAATAAAAACATGTTAAAATTTTTTTAACAACCAGACCAACGCTAAAGAAAGAAAACTGTTTTCAAAGTGTTTCTAATAGGATTAAATACAAATAGGAATACACGGACACGGGTTTAAAGAGGGGGGAAAACAGGCAACGTTGTTATTGCCGAATCGGCTCACGAGGTACCAGGGAAGGAGTGAGTGCAGTGTAGTAGGAAGGAGACAAAACACGGCGGTCTGGGAGGCCAAGATGAGTGAGGACAGCAAGGGCTTTGGGGAAAAGCAAGTGCGAGTGAGAATCTTCCCTCTACTTCCTGGCTGCGGGACCTTGGACAAACCACGCAGGCATCCGTGAGCTGCCTCCTCACCTACGTGGGAGTTATATGTATATGTTTTTTAAAGTTTATTTATTTATTTTGAGAGAGAGAGAGAGAGCGGGAGAGAGAACACAAGCAGGGGAGAGACAGAGAGAGGGAGGGAGGGAGAATCCCAAGCAGGCTCCATGCCGTCGGCGCAGAGCCCAACGCGGGGCTCGAACTCGCGAACCGTGAGATCACGACCTGAGCCGAGATCAAGAGTCGGACGTTTAACCGACTGAACCACCCAGAGGCCCCTGCACGGGGATCACAAAGGAATCAGTAGGACTGGCAGGAAGGTTCAAGGAGATCATACGGAGCCTGCGTCTGGGATCTAGTAGGTACTCCAAAAGCACAAACACAAAGCCACTGCCTCCTCTCATTTTTCCCTTGCCGAAGTTCTGTTTTCTTCTATGACCCAGATCCAATCCTTTCTCCAGCTCGAAGATGAAAAGGCTAGGTCTGGAGCACCTCGTAACGTAAGGCCCCTTACAACTTTAACATCCAAAGCCTGGAAGGAGCACAGGGTGTGGGTACCAACCGTGTTTACTGCGCTCCCCCGCTGCACTGGGGGCGGGAACCGAACTCACTGAAGATGAGCTGTGTGAGCACGTGGAAAGTCACTGAAAAGGAAGGCAGGAGGCCAAAACTGACAAACAAGGGGTACTCCCAGCGAGAGCTTTAGGAACGCAGACGGAGAGAAGAGGTCCCAGTGGGAGGGGGTGAGATGTGACCAGGGCCTCAAATGAGGGTTCCGAGCCATTGTCAAAGAGAGAAAGGGCAGCGCGGGCCAGGACGTGCAGAGCCTGGCGAAGGCTGATGGACAAGTGGGTGCGGCTGGAGCCAATGATTCATAGTTAAGTGAACATTTAAGAGCGAAAGCCGGAAAGACTAGTTACTTAGCTCCAGTGTTGAGCCTTAAGACGCCCGGCAGAGAAATGTTACCTTTGTCTTGAAAACGACAGGTTTTTAAGTCAGAGAAAGTTCTGATTCGGAGGAAGTCAATCCAAATCACTTTTACAAATTTACGGCAGTCATATAAACATTATACTTAGCTCAGTGCGTGACACAGTGCACAGCCATTGAGAACAATTAGGATTGAGAACAATTCAGGGCAAAGATGGCGTTTACACAGCATCCTGTTGTTCTTGACTTCTTTAGGACCCAAGTTGAAACCGGGAGACGGGTTCCAGAATTGGCATCTGACTCAGAACAGGTAATCGATGAGGATTTGGTGAAAAAGAGCATGCATAAACGAAGGGATTACCATGGCAGATACAGTGTTAGGGCAGAAAAGGGGAGAATGAAGAAGGGAGGAGACAGGACCCACGGGATGAGAGCAGGTTCCTGTATTCCACAGCACTCAGACTGACACTACCGCGCGGGCCCCTGTCTCGGCCAGACACCGAGAGAAGCAGCCCACCCGGATTTCGACAGAGGAACTACTCTATCACCTACTCCATTTGTATAGCCGACCCCTGGGCGACAGCGGGGTTTACGGCACTGACCCCAGCACGGTTGAAAATCTACATTCTAACTTTTCCCTCCCCAGAAACCGAGCTGCTAATGGCCTACTGTTGATGAGGAGTCTAGCCGAGAACATCAACAGTCGATTAATACATATTCTGTATGCTACATATCTTCTATTCTGTATTCTCACAAGAAAATAAGCTAGACAAAAGAAACCGTTATAAAGAAAATCATAAGGGAGAGAAAACACTTTATTTACAGTGCTGTATATATTGTAATAATTCCACATATAAGTAGACCTGTGCAGTTCAAACCTGTGTTGTTCAAGGGCCGGCTGTATTCTCTCCCCCCTCTGGATATCTAATGAACATTTCCCCCCACCTATAAAATAGAAGACTAAATCCTCTTCTACTGTAAAACGCATTTTGGAGCACCTGGGTGGCTCGGTTAAGCACCCGACTTCAGCTCAGATCAAGATCTCCTGGTTCATGGGTTCGAGCCCCACATCGGGCTCTGTGCTGACAGCTCAGGGCCCGGAGCCTGCTTCGCATTCTGTGTCTCCCTCTCTCTCTGCCCCTCCCCCGCTCACACTCTGACTCTCTCTCTTCCATCTTGATCTCCTTGCCTGTGCCTCTGAGAGATCTATGTTAACAAGTGCTAAAATTATTTAAATGGCACGACGAGAGGACAGGAGAAGAGAGGGAGAAAGTAGGAAAGATCTGTGAGTTGGATACGAGACAGGGCACATCAGTGGCAAGAACTGTCTGGGACTTCGGGAACAGGACAAAGATGTCCCCAACCCAGACGTCAGGGGCTGGCTCAGGAAAAGAGCCGGGGACGCAGCTGCGCTAAAATAATAATATTATATTAGGAAATAAATATTTACACTTAAGGTTCTATTTTTAAGAAACTTACTTTAATCCAACCTCCCAAATGCTCAACCCTTCCACAGGAAAACTCGTTCCACAAGGCCTCCCTAAAAATAGTCTCCTTTTTCTTTCTCAAAATACCCTGTTGATTTGTCTTCAGTTGGCTTTTGCGAGGACACTGGTCTCATGGAGGATGACGACAATCACACACGTTAACTGGAGCACACTACTTGACTAGGACACACATGGGGATGTTTTCTTTCTAGAAATGCAATCTGTATCCCGCCCCTGTTTGTTGTGGGCGCCCCCTGGCCCAGCAGCTGTCCTCAGGCGAGCTGGATATTGTTCCCAGGCATTCCAGGGTATTTGTCAGCTTCATTTTATCAAACGGGCTAAAAAAAGGTTCAGTCGTTTTTATTAAAACAACAATGAGGGGGCGCCTGGGGGGCTCTGATGGTTAAGGGTCCGAGCCCTCATTTAGGCTCAGCTCAGGATCTCTTGGTTCCAGAGTTTGAGCCCTTGGTGCTCTGACAGCATGGAGCCTCTCTCCCTCTCTCTCTCTGCCCCTCCCCCACTTGCGTTTTTTTTTCTCTCTCTCTCTCAAAATAACTTAAACAACTTAAACTTAAAACAAATAAATAAAAACAGCAACACGGAAAGAATTCCCAACAATGCGTGTCTGAGAGGTTCTACACACCTCTCAATAACATAAAAGCAAGTAAGTTAAGCTAGAACTGAGTTTACACATTCACGTACGCTAATGAGCCCATGCTGGCAGAGGCTTCTACTTTAGAATCAGATACGAGGCAAAGGTCTGCAAACCTTCTAGGCTCTCCGTCACGTGGCTGATCTCAGCAGTGCTGGGAAAACAAGCCACGCTCACATCAAACAAATGAAATCACCCCGTGAGACATTTATCTCACTGTTTTGTAAGCCCCGTACCCAAAATCAAGACAGAGGAGTGTCTGAGACTCAACGATTCGCCTCCCAGGTCATTCAGGCCGGACTGGGGAAGCAGGTATGTGTGGAGGAAAGCAGGTAATTCGGCCCACGGTGGCCAGGGCTCCCCTGGGGCAGCCGAACCCACCGTGACCTGGAACACCTCCAGGCGGGCGAGCAAGGGCAGGTCTACACGTCAGGACTCCTGAAGACGCACTCTACCCAAAGGCCACCGACTGTTCTGCCGTGTGCAGGCTCTCACCAAGGCCAGGGCAAGGCAGACAGTCACAAGTACTCCACCTTTGTCAACCCCCTCTGACAGAGCCCCCAGCTGCTAAACGTAATCTAACAATTTGCATATGTAAGGATAAAGGTCTAGACTATGACATCAGCTTCACAGAAAATCAGCAGATTCAAAAAAGAACCGGGGAGCCCACTCAGTCTTTGGAAATCCCAAATAAACGAACGGCTGAAAAGGACAGAACAGCAGGAGAGACCGGACTCTGCACTGTGAGTCCCAGAAAGCGCAAAAACACATTTCTAAACAAAACCATACTGGGAATTCGCCCTTGTAGAAAGTGTGGGGTGGGGCGGGGGGAAAATCCATTCATCACGAGGGTGTTCACTAAAAAAGTTGCTTCCCTAGCAACTGGATACTGCTACGAGGTCCTGGAATGGCATTCTGAGGTAAAGACAAGCCAGAGTTAACCCAGAAGACGGTCAACAGTTGAAGGATCACCTAAGCTTGGTGATAGCCCCTGACCAGCTAACACGGGATTCCTCGGAGATGACATTACAGCCAAAGATAGCAAGAGTGCCCACAGTCTGAAATATCGGCCTCAGGAATCCAGGATCCACTGAGCTGTTCAAGAGTTCAATGTGCAGACGTGTATCTAACTGAAGCTGCTATCCCCGCCTGTTCTAAAAACTAGCGGAGGAATAAAGTGAACTCGACCGAGCCTCTGTCATGGGGGTTTTGCTGGCAGCCCTGGCCGCCCCCCCAAACCCCAACATCTAGGCCATCTGTTGGGGCCCCGGGCTCTTTGGGTGGTGGTGCTGGTGATACTGCTGCTGCTTAAGCAAGGTGACCCAAATGATTAAGCTCCTTTGTGTTTTTAAAGGAAAGACTGAACTCCCAAACTTTTCTTCTCTCCCCTTCAGGGACCAGACCAGGCAGGGAGGGCCCCGTGAAGTTGGACAGACCAAGATGAGAATCCATTCTGCAAATGTGCTCTCACACGGCAGACGCCGCTGGCTATCGAATCTCTGGCCCCGAGCAGCTGTCAGTGGGGCACATGAACTTCACTGAGGTGTGGATTCATCAGACGCTTAAGTCTGCCGTCCAGGAAAAACTAACAACAGACACCGAAACAAGATAAAGTCAGGAGACCTCAGGAGCGGTTTCCAAGGGCACTTGAGGAACTTTGAACTTTTGCTTTGTAAAACTAGGCTGTTATCCTCTCTTCCACAAACACTTAAAAGACAAACTGAAGGGTTCCAGGTTAATGAATACCCGGATCACATTAAGTCTGCAAAAAACTGGTAAGACGCTTAAAAGTGGTCAAACTACACTTTAAAAAAAAAAAAAAAAAGGTTCATTTCACTCAGTGTTTTGACCCAGATACCAGAATCTCCTTGAATATGGGATAGAGGGAACTGGAAAGGCCTTCAGGGACACAAGCCAACACTTCTCACAGCTCTGGGACAGCAGTCAAACCAGGAGAGAAAATCCTACACCCAAACAAGGTAAATTTCCCCCCAGGCTCCAGCAGCAAACGATTAACAAATACTGGAGGGGCACCTGGGGGCCTCAGTTGGTTAAGCATCTGGGTCTGGAGTTCAGCTCAGGCCATGATCTGGAGGTTTGTGCGATCCAGCCCCACATCGGGCTTGAGCTGACAGCAAGGAGCCCGCTTGGGATTCTCTCTCTCTCCCTCTTCCTCTCTCCCTCCCCTCTTTGTGCTCTCTCTCTCTCCCTCTCCCTGGCTCTCTCAAAATAAATAAATGGACATTAAAAAAAATACTGAAGTGGGCAGTTCAACAAAATGATGGGACAGAGGGAGGGAGGAGGCTGGCATAGCAGGTGCCTGTCAAATCCACGGTAGGGGATCGGGGAAATGTTTGTGGACCTTCAGATCTCCCACAGCCAGGATGAATGGGAGGACCTAACATACTGAATGCCTGCTCCAAGGGTGGAGACTTCTATTTTACATAAGGCGCCCTAGGATGTAGTTCTCAGGATCCCCATTGAATGGGACACAGGGGCTTGAAGAGCTGAGGTAGCTGGAAGGTACTGGAAGACACAGGGAGCAGGAGCTGGTGTCTGATTCTGGTCCAGGGGCTACAAGATTCTCCTCGTGTGTCTTCACACGCGTGCTGTTTTCTCTCCCAGCCCCGCAGAACACGAGGTCCCGCCAAAGGGTGACTTCAACCAGTCTTTCCACTCCCTACCGCTCAGCTCTTTCCTGTTAAGCCAAATTCCAAGGCACTATGGACTCCCCGATCATCCCTGAGAACGTTTTCGTCTCCAGCAATATTGGCCCGCAGGCCCAGAGCTGAATCGCGTCGGCGGGCCAAACACCCTGTTAAGACACTGTTACGTGACGGTCAAGGGGTAAGTCGTACATGTAAAACATTTAGGTGGGATACTTTTATATAAATGATTACATCCACATCCACAAAGCAAGGCTGGTTACGTAGAGCAAGCCAAAACAAAGGAACAGCCTTACTGGAAAAAGCGACAAGTCCAAACGACATCGTGCAAACGGAACCCTCCCTGGAAAGTCAGTTGCCACGGGCCTTCATCTTGTACAATGAAAACTTCCCCGGGGAGCTGAGGAAGAAGGAAAGATCACCCTCCGAGGTTGAAACTTTACAGAGCGAGACGCGCCAAGGCCTGTAAGAGCCGTCTCCTAACTAATGGCAAAACATAATTTGAAAAGGGGGTTTTGGTCAGGCATTTGGGGCACGGGGACAGGGAAAAGATGGCTCCCAAAGCGAATTCTGGCATCCAGAGGGGGAGAAACGACAGCCATGCGACAGGGAACACTCTCTCAGGACATCCTGATCTCTGCCTACCTCGAGGCAGATAACATGCAGACTGAGAGGGGGTCCCCATGATTGTATTTACTTAGTGGGCACTCTCATCACATACTCAGGTTAGCTTGGTTAATGCGGTGATGGGTCGGAGACACAGATCTGATCTCAGTGCAGGGAAAAAAAAGATTGTTTCTTCTGAATGCCAAAGAACATGGGCGCCTGGGTGGCTCAGTGGGATAAGCGTCTGACTTCGGCTCAGGTCATGACCTCGCGGTTCGTGGGTTCGAGCCCCGTGTCGCGCTCTGTGCTGACAGCTCAGAGCCTGGAGCCTGCTTCTCATTCTGTGTCTCCCTCCCTCTCTGTCCCTCCCCAGCTCTCTCTCTCAAAAACAAACATTAAAAAAAATTTTCTGGGGGGTGCCTGAGTGGCTCAGTTGGTTAAGCGTCCAACTTCAGCTCAGGTCATGATCTCACGGTTTGTGGGTCCGAGCCCTGCATCGGGCTCTGTGCTGACAGCTCAGAGCCTGAAGCCTGCTTCGGATTCTGTGTCTCCCTCTCTCTCTCTGCCCCTCGCCCTGCTCATGCTCTGTCTCTCTGCCTCTCAAAAATACATATAAAAGCGTTAAAAAATATTTAAAAAAATTGTTTTTTTTTCTGAATGTCAAATAATGAATATCACCCAGAAAAGTCTTTTGGAAGAGTTGGCTGGCATTTCTGCGGGCTGATGCACTATCCTACGTACTCCTGTATGTTTTCTTCAGACTTCTACACTGTGTATAATGTTTTATTGAGGGTCATCACTTATGATCAACAGTAAGTTTTTGGTGTTGTTTTTTTTTTTCTTTTTTATTAACCCAACAGACAATAATTTACTGAGCAAGACCCACTGTCTGGGTGTAAAAGTAAACTCTTATCTCTCAGGGTTGGAAATGTCACAGAAACAGTTTGCCTTCACCAGTACTAAATTAATGCTGCCTTGGCAGGGCTGAGGCTAATTTCTGCGAAATTTAATTTGCAAAAACCAGCCCAAGGCTACCATGATATAAATTCGCTTGATGTGTTAATTTCACACTTTACAGTCCTCATCCCACTGGTGGGTGGGTGATCTCAAGTATGTAAAGTAAGGGAGTGTCTGAATTTACCCAAGCAACCTCAGACATCAGCCCTCTGTGCCCGCCTGTAGGAGCTGGAGCTGAGCGTCCCTCCCTCCTGCCTGCCAATGGAAAAGCAGGGATCGGGACAGAACTCAGCCAGGCTGAGTCAATTTTCATTACGCAGAGCTCTATCACAAGGCAACAGCGTCTCCTCTAATAAACGCTTTCTTCCACATCTTCAGACAGATGGGGACACTTTCAATAGGGGCAAATAATGACATAAACTCAATCAGCTCTGGTTCGATCTAAGAGGCATGGGACGTCTTTGGCTCCCCAGCCAACGGCACCAAAGCTGGGGGCCACACGGGCAACCCCCTTCGCCCAGGTCTGTGTTCTTGAAAAGAACCACGCGGGCTCCAGTAAAATAAAGACATTAAATGTCCTGGCTTTAAAAACACTGTTTAGAAAGACAGTGAAATGATAAGATGTGCAATGTCAGAATGTTTTAATGAAAGCACACCCAGATACACATACAGGATGTTCACAACTACAGAATACAACCACACATGGATATACAGACACGCTTATTCATAGAAAAAAGATGATGTTCTTGGTTTTTATCTTCAGCTTTTGGTATGTGGGGTGATTCTACTTCCTTCTTTCTATCCAAATATTATAGATGGAATACAGGTTACTTTTGACAGGGATTCCCCTACAAAGTAAAGAAGCCGTTGGATACAAATATGAATACCCTTTATCAGGATGTGAAGATCTGTGTCTATTACTTGAAATCAGGAGGTTGCTCTCTGGTTGGGAGTGAGCTGTGATGGTTTTCTGAGAGGAGTCTGGCTTGCAGATATAAGATATCTGGATGCAGATATAAGTTGACTGCAGATATCTGGATGCAGATATAAGTTGACTGCATCTGTTTATCAGGGGAATAAAAGTTCCGTGATACAGGGAGGGTGATACCTACCTGTCAGCAAATCCACCTAGAAACACATTTCCTTCCCGTTGGTTCCCCCTAATTCGTTCGTCACTTTTAATCCCCGTCGACTCCCTTGTCTCTATTTCACACGGAATACTGCTGGCCTTTCAGGGCCCACAGAAGAAAGAATTAGCCCAGACACTTGGACCCCAATGTTTATAGCAGCACTTTGAACAATAGCCAAATTATGGAAAGAGCCTAAACGTCCATCAACTGATGAATGGATAAAGAAACTGTCGTTTACATACACAATGAAATACTACGTGGCAATGAGGAAGCATGAAACATGGCCTTTTGTAGCAACGTGGATGGAACTGGAGAGTGTTATGCTAAGTGAAATAAGTCATACAGAGAAAGACAGATACCATATGTTTTCACTCTTAGGATCCCGAGAAACTTAACAGAAGACCATGGGGGAGGGGGAAGAAAAAAAAAAAAGGTTAGAGAGGGAGGGAGCCAAAACATAAAAGACTCTTAAAAACTGAGAACAAACTGAGGGTTGATGGGGGGTGGGAGGGAGGGGACGGTGGGTGATGGGCGTTGAGGGCACCTGTTGGGATGAGCACTGGGTGTTGTATGGAAACCAATTTGACAATAAATTTCATATCAAAAAATAATAAATAAATAAAAGAATTAGCCCAGAACAGAAGTACCCCCGTGCTGCCAGCAAAGAAACTCCATTTGAGCTCATAAAAAAGAGTTCTCTTTGTGAT
The DNA here is from genome assembly GCF_027475565.1 of Acinonyx jubatus. Classification (NCBI taxonomy): domain Eukaryota; kingdom Metazoa; phylum Chordata; class Mammalia; order Carnivora; family Felidae; genus Acinonyx; species Acinonyx jubatus. Next base: position 3,410,715 of record NC_069393.1, read on the forward strand.
GCTGCTGACTTCACTTTGGCCAGCAATCCCGCGTGCCTGCCCACCAGACTGTTGGGATACAGTTACTCGGCCACCTTGGACCCCAAATCACATCCCCGAACCAAGCCGTTAATAAGACATCAGTAATCTGGTCGTCAGTAACTTATACCTAAACAATCACACTTGAAAGACACCGCTATTCCCCGTTGATCTTGTAGCCCAGCGGTCTTTAATAAAACCCCTGGAAATACACAATGTAATTCAGTCTCCGTTTTCAGACGGTCTGCCTATCGGGCTAGTGAGTACCCACAGCTCCCCTTAAAAGGGCGTAATTCCTCAGAAACAGGAAGGTTTTCCAGGGAGGGTTTCGCGCCCGTGAAAAGTAAGTCACTGCTTATTGGCCGACGTGGTCCACAGGAAGAACCTCCAGCTTTCTACTGCCTGTGCATCTGGCAGATGTGGGCAGGAAGGGTGGCACTGAGCTGGAGGGGGGCCCGGGGCAGGGCGAGGCCTCCAGCCTTCAGGAGGCTCACAGAGGAGGCCAGTCATCTTGGTGCAAAGCCTCTCCCACAGCAGGCTTCAGACCCAGGCTGTGTTGGTGATAAGTTCTAAAATCAATGAGAAATGGAAGCTGCTAAGTGGACATCATTTCTCAAAGGGGACAGAATCGTGAAAGGGACCATTACTGGGAAAATTACCCAAATGAACAGTTTACATATAAGAAATGCAAATCATCCCACCAAGGGTACTGGATTTTAGAGTGCAGATATTTATGAGAGCGGAAAAACGTAAACAGAAACACTGCAGGATCCTGAGCCAGAACCGTGATGTAAAAGAAGCTTTTTTTTTTTTTTAAGGCACTAAGCTTTCTTCGTCACGTATTTATTACATACCTACCACACGTCGGATAAACACATTGTGGCATTACATACATTGGTTCACATGTATAAAAAGTCATTCCCTTATGTACCAGTTCCCTGGGAGATAGACCACAACCTCCGCTGTCAGTAAGATAAAGTCAGGGAGATAAAATGAATTCCTGGACCTTCGTGGTAAATGCCATGAATGACCTCTTACCCTCACAGATTATCTTCCCAACTCCAAATAATTATCTATCCGGTCAAAGAGAGTAAGGTTTCAGATAAATTTCAAGAAGTCAGCTTTGCCAATTTTAAATGGATTTGCAAATACGCGTCTGTCTCCATGTGATCAGAATAAGGGCTGTATGTCTTAGGCATCTCCTGGCCACACTCTGAATAGCCCCTGTTACATACCTGCTTCGTCGAATGAAGCTTGCTTATATTATTATCAACAGGTAAAGCGAATCGGAACATCCACTCAACACAAACACGAGACCGAAACAATGGCAAAAACAGTAACACTTGGCAATTCTTTCGCTATACGAGAATTCCAACTGGATCTCCTGCTCCTTTATATCTGAGTTTGGTCCTGGGCTGGGTGAGTACATCGATCACCTACTCACCCTATGCTCCTCTGTCACAGAGACACAACACACAGAGACTCGGATAATAAGAAACGGAAAACTAATGTGTGTCCAGGATAAATGGCGCCATTTAACTTCCTGGTCATTTCTGCCACCTCTGCATTGGCAACACAAAAGTAAGAGGATACTGTCTTCTGTCTTTCACTGGCACGTCTTCCGGTGCGACCCTGGGCAAGTTCATCATCATTGCTGGGCCTTGAATATCTTATCTGTACGATGAGGTTTTGGGCTACACGGGTGGTCCCCAAACATCCAAAGAGCCATACAGACAACTGTATCAGAATGATCTTGATGAAAATTCCATTTACTAGCCTCCACCTTAACCTGTGACTTAAAGTCCAGGGGCAGGAGAGAAGGGGACACAGGGCAGCGTGCAGGGTGGGCCTGGGAACGGATAGTTTGGCAAAGGCCTCTGGTGGCTCTTGATAAGCAGGTTTGGAAATTACTACACCCCTTCAGGGCCGGAGGTGAAGGGGAGGCCAGAGAGCCAATCACCTGGAGAGTCCCCACTGCTCCAGTCCCTCTCAGAGGTGCAGAGAGGATAACCATGGCATGGGCATGGGTGAGATTCCTAGATCAATCCCCAAGGAGGCTTGTAGGGTATGGGACCCTAGAGAGATACTGACGAGAAGAAACAGGGAAAATGGTCCAAATGTACTTGGGAAAACCAAAATGTTCCCCTTGACAAGACGGGCCAGGCCTGTCCTATACAAGTGACACAGATCCCAACAGGAAGGAGAGTCATAAATTTGTAACAGCAGCAGAAAGCCGGCGGTAAAAACCATCAGTATTAACCATAAAAGTCATCAAAGATAGCTCAGAGGCTATCCCCTCACTAAGCACGGCCAAAGAACATCTTTTCTTGGCTAAGTGCCTAGTTATGATTTAGTTTGGGTATGATCTTTGTGAAGACATGTACTTTAAAAAGTCAAAGCTATACGGCAGTGATCCTGATACCCTGCCTATTATGGCATTTTAATGGTGGGAGATTCAATAAAGGAAGAAAAGAATCATAAATAATATCCAATCTATTATGTGGACACTTTAAGGGCATCATATTATTTTACAGTGAGAGATTATTTTTCCATTGCAACTACGAGTAACCTCATGTTTCTGCCTCCTAATGGACTGATTGCATATTTCTGACAACGGATCAGAACCCAGCAAGTTGCAATGGCCTGTTTGGTTTTTTTTTAAGCTTATTTATTTTGAGAGAGAGAGAGAGAGAGAGAGCAAGCAGGGGAGGGGCAGAGTGAGAGAGAGAGAGAAAGAGAGAATCCCAAGCAGACTTATGCTGTCAACACAGAGCCTGACATGGGGCTCAAACTCAAGAGCCATGAGATCATGACCTGAGCCAAAACCAAGAGTCGGATACTTAACCGACCCAGCCACCCAGGTGTCCCTCCAATGGCCATTTTAAAAATGAGTTTAAAATAACACTTAGGGGCGCCTGGGTGGCTCAGTTGGTGAAGCATCCAACTTTGGCTCAGGTCATGATCTTGAGGTCCGGGGTCTGAGCCCCATGTTTGGTTCTGTGCTGACAGCTCAGAGCCTGGAGCCTGCTTTGGATTCTGTGTCTCCCTCTCTCTCTCTCTCTCTCTCTGCCCCTCCCCTGCTCAGGCTCTGTCTCTGTCTCTCTCAAAAATAACTAAACATTAACAAATTAAAAAATAAATGTAAAATAAATAAGCAAAATAACATTTAGTACTGGTTTTGTGTGTCTAATCCATTTGACGAGCAAACAGACCCGGGCCAGGGGATCCCCTCAATGGAGGAAAACACATCTTTTTAGACAGAGAGCAGAGATTTAAGAACACGCTTCACGCATTCATTTCTTCCCCCAGCGCTACAAAGTGTGCGTGTTGTCGCAGGTTTTACAAGGAAAAGGGAAAGGGAAAGAAATAAAAATTAGCCACCTAATCACACCTGCGAAGTGACGCGTCTGGAGAGCGGGGACACCGGAGGAGGGCTGGGCAGACCCCGCATCAACTGACAGACCGCCAAACCTCTGTATTTTTAGGCTCTTCGCACCCTTTATAACGAAGAAACAAACCAACAAAAAACCCTGCATGCCTGAACTGGGAGGCGGGAGGCCCTACCTGCAACTCAGCCCTTGTCAGACCAAATCCAGCAGCCTCCAAAGGTTCAATAGCCTTTTTATAAACCTATTGTGTGGGTTAGCGCCTAAAAATAGTATGGTTCGGCAGGCAGATCACACCGAGGAATAATTCCGACATAATAAACTGCCAAGCAACAGACAAAGGAATGGCAAAGGCCGCCAAAACGTATTTGCAGGTGGCACCTCGGGTAGGCCCCCCCCCCTGCAGTGGCCCCCTCCCTGGATGCCTCCAGGTTCCTGACCTTGTCTGAACACACAGGAACCAACCGAGCCCTTCCAGCCTAGACAGGAAAGGGCGGGTGGAATCAAGAGGGGACTGAGCCACTGGATTCGAAAGGACTCACTGCCACTCTGTTCCTCACCTAAACAGACATGGCTGCCGGTGAGGATGCCATTTTAGTAACGACGGAATATATGGCCCTTCCCAGTCTCCCTCACACTAACGCAGAGTTTCCAGCCTTCCCTGCCTATCAGAATCAGTTTTAAAAAATACAGATGTCAGGGGTGCCTGGGTGGCTCGGTGGGTTCGAGCCCCGCATTCGGCTCAGTGCTGACAGTGGGGAGCCTGCTTGGGATTCTCTCTCTCTCTCTCTCTCTCTCTCTCTCTCTCTGTCTCGCCCTCTTCCACTTGTGTCCACTCTCTCACTATCAAAATAAATAAACTTTATACACACACACACACACACACACACATTGGATATCTAGTTGCATTTCAGTTCCTAAATATCAGTTTTAGGGATCGGGTACTGGTATTTTTAAAATCACCCAGGTGACTCGATGGGTAGCAAAAGTGAAAAACACTGCTGAAAACAACAAAGGCCTTTAGGCCAAGCCAGGTCCACCCCCCGGGGGCAGGGGGGAAAGGCAGGCAACCAAAGCCAGCTGGAAGGGGGTAAGCATCAGGGGCAACGCTTGCATAAGATGGGCCACCCGCACTACTTTTCTAGACACCGCTCCTGGAAAGAATAAAAATCCAATCACAATGAACTAGAAAAGATCATAAAAGAGTCAAAAAATTACCCCCTCGATTTCAATACTCGTTAACGCCCAGTCTTAGCTTAGCATCCACTTCTTCTCTCGGTATATTTATAAAAAAAGATTCTACCATGGGTTTTTACAGCAGGGACAGGACAAAGCCGAGACAGGAGAATAAATGACAGTGTCTTACAAACAGAGTTCAGTTTATTTTTCAGATAAAATCGGAGAGAGAGAAATAAAATGGCTGGATCAGTTGTACAAGCGTTGCCTCACTGAATTCGGGTGAATATCCTATAAGAGATTATTATGTCCTTTTTGCCAAGATAAAACAGAGACACACAAACTAAATTGCCCCAGGTTTCATTAAGCTAATAATCTGACACCTGAAGGGCAAACCCTGTCATTGCCCGAATTCAAAATAAAGGTTCTTTCCCATTGTTGTCACTAACCTAGACTATTTTCGTGAAGCCCGTTTGCCGGATGTTTCTGTGCAAATACGTGGAAGCTGGCACGGGCTCAGCCTGAGAGCCGGGAACTAGAATCCTCTCCCTCAGGCCAGAGCTATAGGCCCAGCACCTACGTACAAGTCCCCTGAACGTCTCGGTCCTCGGAGCGCCCAGGGCAGGGAAGACGGTCACTGGAGCTGTTTGCATTTAAGAAAACACACCTCCCAAGGACTCCCAACAAGCCTTAGAAGAGAAAAGTGCTCACAACTGCTGGGTAGCACTATCACTATATTGAGGAGAAGAGAGAATCAAAGCAGGTGCCTAGGTGGCTCAGTCAGTTAAGTGTCTTGACTCTTGATTTCGGCTCAGGTCATGATGTCACAGTTTGTGGGATCAAGTCCCTCGTCAGAATCCCTGCTTGGGGTTCTCTCTCTCTCTCTCTCTCTCTCTCTCTGCCCCTCCCCTGTTCTCTCTCTTGCCCGTGCTCCCTCTCTCAAAACTAAATAACAACAACAACAAAAGCGAGAGTGGGGTGGCGCCCTGGGTAGCTCAGTTGGTTAAGCGTCCCACACTGGCTCAGGTGATGATCTCACAGTTCATGGTTCAAGCCCCACGTCAGGCTCTGTGCTGACAGCTCAGAGCCTGGAGCCTGCTTCAGATTCTGTGTCTCCCTCTCTCTCTGCCCCTCCCCACTCATGCTCTCTCTCTCTCTCTCTCTCTCTCTTCATTTTCTCAAAAATGAAATAAACATTAAAGAAATTAAAAGAGAGAATCAAAGAATCCGATCTTAGAAATGTGTTCACATTTGCTAGGCAATTCAATAGAAAAACTTAGTGCATTTCACTGCACCTGTAGACTCTTCTCTAAATAAACAACCTTACAGAAGGGATGGCTGCCATTACTTTATGTCAATCGTGTCTCCAGGTGTGATGGAGACCAAATGACCTAAGATCCTACACCGCCCCCCCCCCCCCCAGATCGCAGAAACGTGAGGCACAAGGACTGAGTTTGGAATGACACCCACAATGTGATGACGTCATCTCTGCTATCAGACACACGGCTAATTAACACAGAACAGCTTCTCTCCAGGAAAAACAGTTATTTCACTTCAGAATCAAAGTCTTAACACTATCCATTGTTCCTCAGTGAATGCTGCCTTTATGAAATCTTCCCCTGATATTTCCTCCCAAGAAATGTTTCATGAAAACAAACAAAGGAAAGAAAACAAACCCTGCTGAGATGCAACTTACAAAGCTACAACGTGTTTTGTGAATGAGCCCTGCTGGCATTCAGGTTCCTGAAGGAAGCTAGCAGCCTTTCAGTAAGGGAATACTCAGAATTGTATCTTTCTAGTGTGGGACTGCGAATGTTTTCTGAATAGCAGCTCTCGAGAAGCCTTACTGCACGGGGAACATTTGGTAATGGTGATTCCCAATATACTGACTTTGATATCAGTCTCATTCACCTTCCAGAGGTCGTACAGACCCAAGAAGCCACTTCAGGTGAAGGTTCAACCAACCAGGAACAAGGTTCCGGCTTTCGCGACGCTCAGGGGCAAGTGTGTTTTGTGAGGCTGGCTACTTCAAGCGGATGGTGGGGCCAAAATGGATGAGTTAGCCTTCTCCAGAAGTCACCTGCCCTTGGGACCCTGCCAGAGAAGGAGGTCTGAGAGCCCAGCTCCTCCCGGCTCCATAACTGCTTAGCTGGGTGACCCTGAACACATCATTTACGTCCCTGGGCCTCAGCTTCCTTATCTTTAA